>NC_133649.1:66678009-66974437 GCF_009905375.1 Apium graveolens
ATTGAAGAACAGAAGAAATCCCTAAGGAAGAAAGAATTGGCTAGAAGAACAAAAAGGAAACTGGATGTTGTTGACAAGGAATTGGAAGATCAATTTCCTAAGGAATCCACTCAAACTACAACTCAAGCATCAAAGCCCTCTGTGGTATTTGAAGACATAAGGGTGGTGGATCCCTACAGGAACATACATGGTGAACCTATTGTGCCAAAGGATGAGCCAATAGAGTGGGATAAAATACCAATTCCTGACTTCAACTTACCAATCCTTAGCAAGCCAAAAAGGACAAAGTCAAGGGCAGTCAAGAAAGTGAAGCTGTCACCTCTCAAATCCAAGTCAGTAGTTAAAGCTCAACCCAAGGTCAACAGGGGAGACTACTTGTACTTGTGTGACATCAAAGAATTTTCAGATCTAAATCTTTATCTGGATGAACTGGATAAAGTAAGGGAAATTGATGCATACAGAAACCTACCTGAAAGGTTGGTGTTCAAGTACAAAGGAGGAAGGGAGATTCAGTGGCCACTTCACAGGATTCTTCAAGAAAGCCAAGCTGTGCTGATTAAATTCTATTCATCCTTCAAGAAAAACTTTAGGTTCAATGTAACTGCAAGAAGACTAGTATTGAAGAAGATTGAAGAGCTGAGGAGTGTTAGAGCTAAAGATGCACTCCCAAAGACACTAATCATCCCATATACAGGGAGAAGAGTGCATCTAAGGCCCTACTTGCTGATGGAATTCATGGATGACAAGGGTGTGAGAAGATTCTTCAGATTAGAAGACCAACTGAGTATCTCTAGCAATGAGACTCTCTTGGAAATGTAAGAAAAGCTAGATCTCTCAGAATCTGATGAACTGGAATTCCACAGGCAGCTCCAGAATCAATTTGAGAAAAATAACAGAAAGCTTGGAAGAAGATCCAGACCTTCAAGGAACTAGAAAAATCTGCTCCGGCTAGAGGAGCATCTTGAATTGACTGTGAGCCAAACCTTGTACATTTTGTTTAATTGAAGCACTTTCAGTTTATCTACTTATCTTTAAAGATGTATGTTCAGGATGTTTTGTTATCATCAAGTATCTCTTAATTTATGGCTACAATTCCAGTAGACATAAATTGGGGGAGATTGTTGTGCATATGGTGTGTACTTGATGATTTCATAAACAAAACATCTAAGTAGATTTTACTTAGTGAAATTACGTAGCACTCGACGGATAAGAATTATAGTCCCGACGGATAACTCATTATAGTCCCGACGGATGATTAACTTATTATCCATCGAGTGAGTAGCTTATGTAATAATAAGTTTGTAGCACAGTTATGTATGCACCTTTGTATAGAATCTGTAGTAGCATATAAGTCATGTTGACTTTAACTAGATATGCAGAATAGGTTGATTAATTGTACATAAATGATGTCTTGTAATTCTGCATAAGTGAAATAGAGTCAAGTGCCAAAATAGCTACCGACGGATGATTAACAAAGCCATTGACGGATGATCAAATGACTATCAACGGATGTTTAATATAGCAGTCGACGGATGATCAATTAAACCATCAACGGATGTTCTGAAAGTCGACGGATGATCATATGAAGAATTCAAACAGCAGTTGAACAGTGAAAGCTGACACACAGCCGTCGAGATGTATACAAACACACTGTGGAAGCCCATTAACTTGGTAATAGAGGACGAATAGTAGCAAGGATTAAGACTGTTAGATTTTATATTTGTTCAGTCTTTTTGACTTTGTAATCTTGGTATTATATAAACCAAGAGAGTAGAAAATATAAAAATAACTGAAATAGCTGAGAAACACAAAAACAGAGAAATCTTTGTAAGCAGAATCTTTAGCATTTCCTGTATTCTCAGTAGTTCAACTTGTAAGCAGCTGTGAGGATTCCTGCACACAGAGTCCTCTCGATATATTATATATATCTCTGGTGGAATTGTTTAAATCCACCAGAAAGTTTTTAAAGACTCTTGTTTTTAATTACTTATGTTTTGATTCAATTAAGTTTACATTCTGCATTGTGCTAATCAAAACAAATATATCTATAATCGAGTTGAACATTTTTATTTCAAGAAAAAGGTTCAAGAATTCCATTCAACCCCCCTTTTATAATTCTTGCTACATTGTTAAGGGACTAACAATTTATGCAAACAACTTTGTATAGATTCTGTAGTAGCTTATGAATCATGTAGACTGCTGGTAGATGTGCAGAATAGATTGATTAAATGTAAATATAAGATGTCTTGTAATTCTGCACAAATGAAATGAAGTCAAGTGATAAATGGCTACCTAACGGATGATCAACAAAGCTACCCGACGGATGATCAACAAGGCTACCCGACGGATAATAAGCATGTACCCGACGGATGATCAATTCAAACATTTGTTGATAGTGACAACACAGTCACATGCGTTGGGTGTTTGCAAAAGGAATGTGGTAGCCTGTTTAGCAGGAAAATGAGAACAAAGGAGCATTACCATTTTCATGCAAGCTACGAAGATTTTCAAAGATGCTGGAATAGAGTAATGAAGCAGCATAGAGTTAGACTTGATAGTTTTGTTTTATTATCTTGTCTTTTTGCTATGTAAACTTGGTGATATATAAACCAAGTGCAACAAGTAGAACAACAACTAACTAAACTAAGAAAAACATTCTCAGAGAAACATTTGTAAGCTGTATCCTGTGCGAATGTTTTATTATTGTTGGTTATGATCTTGTTTTGTTGAGTTATATTGTTTATCATATTGAACTGCTTTAGAATTGCATAGTTTTCTATATGTGGACCAGATTCGTGGTCAGACCAGATTCACGGTCAAACAAGATTCGTGGTCGAATTAGGCCAATGTGTGCCTTGGATCCAGTTTATAGAGCAGAGCAGTGTGCCTTGCTCGGGGTTAGTGCGTGACTGATCAGCAGTCTAACATTGGTTTTAAAATTTAAAATGAATATCCAATTCTAATAATTGTTTAATAAGAAACTTGATTCCTCTGAATCATCTTGTTTGATCATTGTTTAACCTCAGTTATTGTTATTATGACTTGCTGAGCTAGTTAGCTTACTTTTGTAAATCTTTTTATGTATTCTACAGTTAAGAAGGATACGGTTGATAGCGAGGTTTCCCAGTTTAATGTACATGCTAGGATACCAGATTAATTTGGATCGAGCTAGCAGGAGCTTTTTATGGTAATTGAGTTAGCAAGATTGTAAGAATAATTTCATGATCAGTTGTAAGTTAAATTAGTTGGGATTTGGTATGTTGTAATAAAAGTTAAGGTTGTGGCTTGTTTTCATACTTTAACCTGTTGTGATCCATGGTTGTGTAAAGCAGGGTCATTGCAAATAATATTTCTTATACAGGTTTATACAATGTGTATGTATTATGGACCCCGAACTTCTGACCCGAGTTTGGAGGGTGCCACAATCATCCTGCTTCTTCTCTTTGATACCAGCTGCTCTATAAGTTTGACTTCGATTTGATCCAGAAGGTGGTTGATCATCTTGCTTCTGCTTATCATCATCCTTGTCATCCTTTAAGTTATAATCTGAAGTTGGCAAAATGGTCTCTGCGTTTTGAAGATATCTCCCCAAGATTCTGATCATTTCCTCATCTTCAAGTTTCTTGTTTATATTGGTCTTTAGATCAGTTTCAAGGGTCATTATCAATCTCACATTATTTCTTACATAATTCTTTGGAACTATGAATAATCTGCATTTTATGGATTGTGAACAGATGTAGGCAATCCCCTGCTTGGATGAAGATAGGCTTCAGGAAAAGCATCTATCTGAGATAGGCTTCAGGAAAAGCATCTATCTGAGCATTCTTGAGTTCCTTTAATAGTTGGGTGTTCTCTAGAATTACTGTATGAACTTTATCAGTCACTACATCCAGCTCAGATGCTCTCAATTTTTGAAGATTGGTGAGAGACACCTGTAGACATCTGTCCAGGCTACAGTCATTCTCATTTGCAACTATCATTTTCTCTAGGAAATTATCAATTTTAACAATCACCACTCTGAAAAAGTTGATGTTATTGGCCAATGCTCTTTTATAGGTTACATAGTTGTTGTGAAGAGACATTCTTAATGTAATAACCCCAATTTTTGGAAATTTTTGAAACCCTTATGAATAGTGTTTTTGCTGAATGAAAAAACTTTTCATGCCACACTATGTAGGGGTTCTGATATGGATATTCTGAGATTTTATTAGTACTTTATATGGGATATAAGTGTATGTAAAGATCGTCAGAATCCAAATCCGAACACTTTGATTTTTCCCGGAAATCCACTAGATACGGAAAGAATTGAGAAAAAGGTAACAGGATAAAAAGGATTTAAATTAAAGGATTATAAGAGAGGATCATAGAAGGAATACAATATATTGAGAAAGGTTAAGGGAACCTAAGTAATAAGATCCCGGGTATGATCCCTCAAACGATAAACGAAAACGAAAGTTAAGCGAACCGTATAACAGATCAGCGGTCATTAGGCAAACAATTAAAAGCTAATCAAAGGGATTAGTGGGGATGATGTCATCCAACCAATAGAAAGAGGACAAAGGAGGGGTGATGACATCACAAAGTGATGTAGGCATGACATGGGAAGGAAGGAGGTGTGATTGAATGAGAACCACACAAATTCAAGGGCAACAAGGTAATTGACTAAATCAAACAACAAAAATCAACCAACCAAAAGCAAAACAAGGCAAAACACAAAAATCTCTCTTCTTCTTCTTCATGGTCTCGGCCCATTCCTTAAAAAATGAAGATCCAAGCTCCACCACTTACTATTTAGCAAGGTAATTATCTAAGCTTCCCCATGGATAGTTACATACTTCCTATAAGTTTAAGCTTCTAATTCCAAGCCAATCTTTTTCTATAAATCATGGAAGAAGATGGTGAATAGTGTTTTTCAAGAAATAAAATTTGTGTTCTTGAAGTTTTGTTTAGATTAAGCTTGGATAAGGACTTTAAGGGTGATTCCAAGCCATTCTCTTGATTCTCCACTCTCCAAGGAAGGTATAACTTCTCAAACCCTTAGTATTAAGTTTTGTTGGTTTGGATTTCATAATGTTAGATGATGGGTTAGTGTAATGAGTGTGTACTCATAATAGAGCTTTGTTTAGTAAGTGGTTTTGTTGATTTTGGAGTTAGGAGTGATGCTTGTTAGATTTGAAGTTCTTGGTCACTTTTTTTTTTGACTTGGTTTAGATGAATAAATTGGTAATATTGAGTTGATTGGGGGCTGTTGTAATGTAGTTTAGATGGAGGTTTGATTGGGTTGTGAATTGGAGTTGAAATTGTGGTTGTTTGAATTGGTTTAAATTTGGGAAATCGCGTAAACATAGCCGTCATAACGTTCAATTTTCTGTAGACTCTTTTTGTGCATAACATTAGGACCCGAGAACCCCCTGCTAGATTATGACCATTGCCATGTCTAGATAGCTCATGTTACGAGCTTCGTTTTGATATGTAGTTCGTTCGATTCCGATGCACGGTTTAGGAGAAACGACCGTTTCAAGTAACGGCGTTTCGCGAACGAAACTTTTCCCCTCGCCTTACTTTGAAACATAGGTTAAAGACCAAAAAGGGTTAATTAATGTATGAAACATTTATGGTAAGTGTGTTAGGCAGTTGGTAAGACACTCGCGAAGGAATCGCTTTAAAACTCGTAAAGGTTAAATTATTAAAAATGATGGAGCCGAGGGTACCCGAGTGACTTAAGCGAATCAGTGAGCGCAAAACGAGCGTTAGAGTCTGAGTTGGTTAGAGTATAGATTTACAAGTGACTTTGGTTTAATTCCAACTTACTTGTTGCTTATAGGTTACCAGACTCGTCCCGAGCCATTCGTAACCCCCAGTCGCTCAGGCAAGTTTTCTACCCCTTATAACTGTTGTTGTGATGTAAATATATGTATATGCATTATCTTGTGATAAGTGCATGATTGTTATTAGCAAATTTTTGCGATATATTGAAGCATGCTGATATGGTATATATGCATGTCTGTTTCGTAATCTGGTTATCTATCTGTTGATTTCGATGCTTATAGTTGCATAATACCTATGCTAGAGATAAGCAGTAGTTGCGTATACCCTTAGTATAGGGGACCCAAAGGTGAACATATTTCTAAACCGGGAGTCGATGTTCCCGAGTATAATATATATATATATTTTTATATATATATGGTTATAGTTTTCCAAACTATTAATCGAATAAGGTTTATTCGATAACTTTTATTTTATTAATTGAATACTATTTTGAATATTCATTCGAGGGTTATGACTCAGTTTATTTTATTATTTGAATATGATTTGAATATTCATTCGAGGGTTATGACTCAGTTTATTTTATTATTTCAATATGATTTGAATATTCATTCGAGGGCTTATGACTCAGTTTATATTATTTAATGATTATTAATTGGATATTCATTTGAGGATGTATGACTCCTTTATTTTATTTAATGAATATTATTTATAATATTCATTCAAGGTATTATGACTCCGCTTATTACTTATAATATTCTTTATTATATTAAAGAATAAGGTGTCGATAATCAAACTTATTTTTTATTATTCAAATAAAGATATTACTTTCGTATAAGTATATCTTTGATTAATTACTATTCATTCAAGTATAAGTTTTCCAACTTCTACCTTAATTATTCTTTATGGGAATATTATTTAAATAATAATATTCAGATATTTCTTTTATATTGGGACTGATTTATTTTATTAAATCAGCATTACTCCAAACATTCTTAAAAATGTTTTCGAGTCTTCAAAATGAATTTAAAAGGTTGAGAGGATCCCAAAACTTGTTTCCAAATTCAAGATCTTCCATTTTAAGGGGACTTGAATACTCGCTCAAAAATCTAAGGGATCCGGCTCTGTGGTGTATTTTATATTCGCAACAAGGTTGCTGTTTTGATGAATGAATTGATTACTTGCCCAATGTTCGGGAAGTAAGCCCATCTAATTGAGTCGGCATAAGTGACAGGCCGGGGTACGGTCTATCAATGTGTAAGTGGCTGGGTGGCAGTCCATCAACGCGTAAGAGGCCGGGTGGCGGTCCAGCACAAGGTCCTTATGTGGCCAGGGTGATGACCGGTGGGGGATTCATCCATCTACTAGTAGAAAAGGTTACTTATTGGTATCTTTGCCTGATCAGCAAGATATCTGGTTTATGCCAAAATTCTTTTCCTTCCAAATTCATTGGATATTGCAACTCTGTTCATACTTTACATGACAAAGGTTTTCAGGAAATGTATGGGAGATATATATATGAATATATTTATATATCGGGACTTAATGAAGTATCTCGTAACTTCATTATTTATAATGATATTCAAAGATTGAATCTATTCAAATCTTGTCTTGTAGTCTCATCTATGTGATGAACCTTTGAAACTGACTATAACTTGAACGGGGGTAGTTCAAGTAGTATTTGGGGAAAGATATAAGTATTTTGGGGTATCTTATAACTTCATCTTTTAAACTTATATCTAGTTAATGATTATCTTATGCATGACAAAGATTTTCAGAAAAACGTTGAGACAAGGTTAGATATATGAGATCACCTTGCAACGATATTTTTTTATATATACAGTTATAAACTGGAACTTTGTGTATATTATGCATGGAAGAGGACTTCCAATATTTTGAAAAGTATATATGTATATATATATATACTGAATATTTTGCGACTTCATCGCATTAAGTTATCAACTTGGTTCATTTCTTTTGACCAAGACTTTCATGAGTATTATGAGTAGGCTCATATATTGTTAATCATTATACATATTATTTTGGTGTGCTTGCTGCTCACCCTTGCTTTCTTCTTTCATCACACAACATCAGATAGATAAGATGAACAGGACCAAGCTCCCGATTCGCAAGCGGTTAGAAAACGTTCTGCAGTCTTCGGGGAGCGTTGATGCCGCCGTAGCTGAGGTAGGAAATACCAATAGGCTAGGCTTTCAACTTTTGATGTACCAGATTTATGTATATTTATGAATTGTAATAATGGCAAAGGAAATGTAAATTTATTCAGATTACCTTTTAAGGTGTATTGGCAGATAATTGTGGAATAAAATGACTTGTGATTATTTTTTTTGGATGTTCATCTCTGAGACTATAACGTGTGGTGTGTGTGTTTATTGTGGGGTCACAGTACAGAGTAGTTGTTTAATTATTAAGATTGGGTATTATTAGGGGAAATGGAACTCGTGATAACCCGGATCCCCGACCCCGGATTTGGGGGTGTTACAGAAGTGGTATCAGAGCTAAGCGTTATAAACCTCAGAGATGATGTGACGTTAAGATAATAAGTTCACTAGGATAATAAGAACTCTTGCCAAGTTCATAGTCGGGCTACCTAACGTAGTACTGACAGTTAAAACCCTTATGGGAACCCTTATAAATGTAGCGATAGAAGCGTAGTTCGTTATCGTATATGGTAGCGGGACTCCGAACCCTGAGGTTGAGGAGCAACAACGCGATGATGTCTTATTACTTATTGGAGATCAGATTATGGATTCGATAGAGCGTCCTAACGCAGGATCGGATGATGTTCATATTGAGGATATAGCGGTTGAGGATGTTGTCCTAGAAGGGATTGTTGTTGAGGAGGATCCCGTGGAGGATCCTGACAAGAATGAATAAAGGACCACCGATGAATTGATGACCATGGTTAGGTTGACTACCAGAGGTAGAATTGGTCGGTCACTACCGGAGGTTCGTTCAAGTTGTAAAGATAGTAGCCCTTTAACGCGGCTTACTCATAAGACTGAGAAGTTCGAATAGACAGAGAAATGCGAGAACAGCTTTTAAGAACTGAAGCAAAGGTTGGTGACGGCCCCTATGTTGGCGTTGCCGGATGGAAAAAGGAGATTTTGTGATTTGTAAGTGACGCTTCACATAAGGAATTAGGGTGCTTCTTAGCACAACAAGATAATCGCGTCTGCGTCAAGACAATTAAGGTAATATGAAATTCAATATCCCCGCCCATGAGCTTAGGCTCGTGGCAATAGTTTTACCCTAAAGATTGGAGGCACTACTTGTATGGAGAGAAGTGCGAGAATTACCTAAGCCATAAGTGCTCTAGTACATTCTTACGTGGAAAGAGCTCAACATACGCCAGAGGAGGCGGTTAGAGCTAATCAAGAATTATGATTGGGAGATTCTTTATCATTCGGGGAAAGCCAATATGGTGGCTGATGCCCTTAGTAAAAAGGAGAGACTCAAGATGATAATGTCTTTTGGAGAGTTTATAAGAGATTTTGAGAAAATGGAAATAGTAGTGAAGGTAACCGGAGCCGGTACCGAAAAGCTGTTTGAGATAGCAATACAGCCCGAATTATTGGAAAAGAACATATTGTGCCAGTAAAAGTGATGAATGAAAGCAGAGAGCCAACAAATAAATATGAGATTAATACCGAGAAAGATGATAAGGGAATAATGAGGTATTCCTATAGAATTTGGGTTCCGAAAGTTCAAGAGCGTAAGGATGAGAACTTAGATGAGAGCCATAGTTTGAGGAATAAGATTTAGAGCAAACCCTGAACGTGATAGTCAGGGAGGTCGCCATCAAGATAGAAGGAACCCATGACATATCGGAGTGGAAAATGAGGATTTTAAATTAAAAGATGACCCCAATTATGGGGAGTAGGATGAAACATTTCATACTAAGGAAATAGAAAGACGAGTAAGGAAAGGAGACCCGAGATGGTACTCCTATACGGCAATTCATGGACCTGTCTAGACAGAACTTAGACTATTATCCCCAACCACCACCTTGAGGAAACAATGCGATAGGAAATTCTTTCAGGACCTGTAAGTCTCTAAGCTCTCAGAGTTCCAAGGAACAGGTTGACCCAATCAAGGCAAGAGCCTGGCTAAAGGAAATATAGGAATCATTTGAGATTCTAAATGATTGACGAATCTCAAAAGGACTGTTTTTGTCACTTACCCTCCTAAGAGAGAGACCACCCGCTGGTGAAAGACCAAGAAAGGCACGGAGCAAGAGATTATAATAAACTGATTTAAGTCCATTCAATTGTTTTCGGGAAAGTAATTCCCAAAGATAAGGAGATAGTGTAAAAGCTTTAGAGTCAGAACAAAGGCAGACGAGTATGATAAATTATGAATCTAAGTTGTAAAAGTTGTCAAGATTCGTTCTGAGGACACGAATCCAGAATGACGGGATGTTTGAAATTAATGCTTATGTTGTGTTGGTTCATGAAATAACGATAAGAGAAAGGAAAATAAAAAGAAACTGAAGTGGAAAGGAAAATAAAGGCAATAGAGTTTGAGGAATGATAAAGGAATTGGGTATGAGGAAACCCTAAAGACTCGTAGCAATAGAAATAGAAAAGTATGTAATCGTCAGGATGAGGGTGATTCACCATGAGTTAAAATTGCTGGGTGAAGGCATAAGAGATACATATATTTTATCCCTAGTAAGTTGGGAGGATTCAAGGAAACCTTGAGATAGTTCGAAGGATAAATAATAAGACGCGGATAGACTAAGGAGACAAGAAAGTAAGAAGGTAGGAAAATTGGATGAAGGAAGTGACCTTCAAGAATGTGAAGTGTAAGACCGGTGGCTTGATACCCAGAAAGGGAGACGCCAGGTATGAAAGATATCCCAACATTGAGGTGACTGTTGAGATAAAAAACAAAAGTAAACACGGAATTATTAAGAAGAAGTTCACATTGAACACGACCAATATCTTCCAGAACATCCTTGTTATCGTTACCAAATTAGGCAAGAAAAGCGGATAACCGTTGTTATCTTTTAGAGGCCATATTGATTGACCTCATGTTGTATACAGATGTTATTGTGAAATTAGGCATATACTATCGAGGTGGGAATGATTGAATAAGACACCCTTATCAGGGATATATGACTTGATTTATCCATGGAAGGATGCAGGTACCTTTTAAAGGTGGAATTAAGGATAGAACATCGGTAACTTAAAATGAATCCTAGGGGAATGCATAAAGGTTGGCATTTTACCCTTAATAGGGACAGTATGAGTTTTGACAGGATGAATTGGAAAGGGTTAAGGTAACAACAACCTTTAAGGATCAGTGGAGAAATTTTTCAGAAGTATATAGACAATGGTTCTAGTAATAGTGAATGGTATTTTGATATGCCCTGTATCTAGGGAATACAGGAGGAACGATTGAAGGATAACCTTAGAGGTTTTACAAGGAGAAAGGTAATATTCAAAATTCTTAAGAATAAAAATGTTGATAAAAGAAATATGACGTAATTATAATGGTGCCAAGTGGGGCACGTGTTAAACCACGAGAAAGTATGGATCGAACCAGTAAAGGTCGAAATTGTTCAGGGCAATTAGGACCTAAGACAAAATATGTTCTAAGTACGATCGAGAGTCAGTCGCGACAGTGATTAACCTCTAAAGACTGAGGCAATAACTTATGGAAAAATGGTGATTTTTTTTTCTCATCAGATTTTAATGAAAACATCTTCACATAAGCTGTGATGGAAATGAGATAGAAAATTTAGTTGAAGGTGGTTAAAAGACATTGATTATAAGGAACTATGACTATCGGGAAAGGCCAAAGAGGTGGCCGACACTTTAAAGGTAAAAGGATAATTGTAGGCGCTTGTGCCAAAGGAATACATTGATGATGGTTAAAGCTGTGATGGTTGTATTTTGGGTTGGAAGATTGTCATTCCTTCTGATGACTGTGCAATACCCAACCGTAATAGTAGTTAGTAAAGGTTTAATTCGTGTAATCGCCATGAGCGGGCTATCTATCTCAGAAGATACTATCTTGAGATAAGCCAGGACTATATTTCAAAAAGGACTAAACAAACCTTTGAGTTAAGTCTTCTATTGAAGGCATATGATTAAGAATGGTATTAACCTGCTATCGTTGCTTTGAGCGAAACTCTTCTGCAAATTTTATCTGCTTCATGTCATGTATGTATGTCAGAATCAGGAGTGTACTCCATGAATCATGAATGGTGATTATGTTACCTCCTTAGAAGGATTTGATACGACATGTATGGACTCCGTATGGTTAGCTATTAAGACTTCATGGAAAATGAATGACTACAGTAGGTCAGTGGTGGACCATGGTAAGGCAGCAATGATTATGCGAGTATTGAGCTGATTACAACCGTGAGAGTTGTATTGGAATGGGTGTTGAGATTGAGTACCACTAATCGGGTCGTGGTAGTGTATAAGTTATCATTGATAGACTAATTAAGTAGAGTATCTACCTAGTGAATAATTATTCTTTCTTATCAATAGAGAGTCGTATTATTATACGAGGAAGGTTGCGGTGCAAGCATAGAATTCTAGTAACGATGATGTATAGAATGAGATCCCAGATTCGATTTTCGATGTCGAGGGAGTTTCAAAGGTGATTATGTATAAGCTCGAGGAAGAGTGTGGGTCCATAGAATGATGGACGGGATAGCGAAAATATTTAGGCATGGGAAATACGAGGCTATAATGCTTAATGTTGATTTATATACGTATATAATTTGTTCTCCTATGACAAACCTCTATAGTTCAGAGGTAGGTTCCAAGCCAGATATTTTGTGGCAGTATATTTTTTTTCATATATACAATTCTCTTCAATTCGTTCTTTTCTCTTCTTTTCATTTCATGTAAGCTGAGAAGAACAACCCTTCCAGAAAGGGGAGGTATTGCCGAATGACTATCTATCTGTGTGATAGAAGCCTAGTAGGATACCAGCTATTGTTTAATTGCTTGTCAAGTACTAAAGGCTGGCCACCTTCTGTACTAACTAAGCGATATAACAAGTGTTCATGATCATAGTGATCTCTCAACAAATTCCTTTACTTCTATTTGATTGATCAAATTTTGGAAAATAGAAACAACTGAAAAAGGAGTAATAAAGTGGTGGTAGTATGCGGAATGGGAACACATTCGTGATACTAAGGTTGACGTGGTTATTAAAAGGTTATAGAACGCTAACGAGCAAAAGTATAACCAGTATAATATTAGGAACGGAAGGTAGTAGCGATTACGAACTGGAAAAGAATGGGTATTGAGAAGCAAAAGCTCTAATGCTAAAAGCTATAATGAGAGTCTGTGCAATAGACTTGAAAGAAATTGGAATGATCACTTAACACGGATTGAGTTTTCTTACGACAATAGATCATATGTCAATATTGAGATATCGCCTTATGAGATCCTTGAGGGAAGAAAATATCGATCTCCCTTATGTTAGGATGAAGTTGTAGAGCGCAAGATGCTCGGACCAGCAGTGGTCTAAAGGACCAAGGATATGATAGATCTAATCAGAGGACGGCTGGTAGTAGCCCAAGATGGACATGATAAGTATGTTGATTTGACACGAAAGGATAAAGAGTACGAAATAGGGGACCTAGTAATGTTATAGGTATCCCTTGGAAAGGATTGATGAGGTTCGGAAAGAAAGGAAAGCTAAGTCTACAATTTGTTGGACCCTCGAATATATTAAGACGTTTGGGAAGTTAGCATATGAGCTAGCCCTACCCCCGAACCTGTAGCAAGTTCATAACGTGTTCCACGTATCAATGTTAAGGAAGTGTAATTCGGATGCCAGACAAATAGGGGCATATGAGCGCATAGACATGCAACCCGACGTAACCTATATGGAGCAACCAGGAAGGGTTATAGAGTGAAAAGGAACAAGTGCTTAGGGGAAGGATTATCAAACTAGGCAGAGTTTGGTGGCAGGACCACAATATGGGAAAATTTACTCGAGAGTTAGAAAGTGTAATGCTAAGAAAGTATCCCCATTTGTTTTCTATTTGATTCCGGGACGGAATCCTTTTAAGGAGGGGAGACTGTAATAACCCCAATTTTTGGAAATTTTTGAAACCCTTATGAATAGTGTTTTTGCTGAATGAGAAAACTTTTCATGTCACACTATGTAGGGGTTCTGATATGGATATTCTGAGATTTTATTAGTACTTTATATGGGATATAAGTGTATGTAAAGATCGTCAGAATCCAAATTCGAACACTTTGATTTTTCCCGGAAATCCACTAGATACGGAAAAAATTGAGAAAAAGGTAACAGGATAAAAAGGATTTAAATTAAAGGATTATAAGAGAGGATCATAGAAGGAATACAATATATTGAGAAAGGTTAAGGGAACCTAAGTAATAAGATCCCGGGTATGATCCCTCAAACGATAAGTGAAAACGAAAGTTAAGCGAACCGTATAACAGATCAGCGGTCATTAGGCAAACAATTAAAAGCTAATCAAAGGGATTAGTGGGGATGATGTCATCCAACCAATAGAAAGAGGACAAAGGAGGGGTGATGACATCATAAAGTGATGTAGGCATGACATGGGAAGGAAGGAGGTGTGATTGAATGAGAACCACACAAATCCAAGGGCAACAAGGTAATTGACTAAATCAAACAACAAAAATCAACCAACCAAAAGCAAAACAAGGCAAAACACAAAAATCTCTCTTCTTCTTCTTCATGGTCTCGGCCCATTCCTTAAAAAATGAAGATCCAAGCTCCACCACTTACTATTTAGCAAGGTAATTATCTAAGTTTCCCCATGGATAGTTACATACTTCCTATAAGTTTAAGCTTCTAATTCCAAGCCAATCTTTTTCTATAAATCATGGAAGAAGATGGTGAATAGTGTTTTTCAAGAAATAAAATTTGTGTTCTTGAAGTTTTGTTTAGATTAAGCTTGGATAAGGACTTTAAGGGTGATTCCAAGCCATTCTCTTGAATCTCCACTCTCCAAGGAAGGTATAACTTCTCAAACCCTTAGTATTAAGTTTTGTTGGTTTGGATTTCATAATGTTAGATGATGGGTTAGTGTAATGAGTGTGTACTCATAATAGAGCTTTGTTTAGTAAGTGGTTTTGTTGATTTTGGAGTTAGGAGTGATGCTTGTTAGATTTGAAGTTCTTGGTCACTTTTTTTTTTTGACTTGGTTTAGATGAATAAATTGGTAATATTGAGTTGATTGGGGGCTGTTGTAATGTAGTTTAGATGGAGGTTTGATTGGGTTGTGAATTGGAGTTGAAATTGTGGTTGTTTGAATTGGTTTAAATTTGGGAAATCGCGTAAACATAACCGTCGTAACGTTCGATTTTCTGTAGACTCTTTTTGTGCATAACATTAGGACCCGAGAACCCCCTGCTAGATTATGACCATTGCCATGTCTAGATAGCTCATGTTACGAGCTTCGTTTAGATATGTAGTTCGTTCGATTCCGATGCACGGTTTAGGAGAAACGACCGTTTCAAGTAACGGCGTTTCACGAACGAAACTTTTCCCCTCGCCTTACTTTGAAACATAGGTTAAAGACCAAAAAGGGTTAATTAATGTATGAAACATTTATGGTAAGTGTGTTAGGCAGTTGGTAAGACACTCGCGAAGGAATCGCTTTAAAACTCGTAAAGGTTAAATTATTAAAAATGATGGAGCCGAGGGTACCCGAGTGACTTAAGCGAATCAGTGAGCGTAAAACGAGCGTTAGAGTCTGAGTTGGTTAGAGTATAGATTTACAAGTGACTTTGGTTTAATTCCAACTTACTTGTTGCTTATAGGTTACCAGACTCGTCCTGAGCCATTCGTAACCCCCAGTCGCTCAGGCAAGTTTTCTACCCGTTATAACTGTTGTTGTGATGTAAATATATGTATATGCATTATCTTGTGATAAGTGCATGATTGTTATTAGCAAATTTTGCGATATATTGGAGCATGCTGATATGGTATATATGCATGTCTGTTTCGTAATCTGGTTATCTATCTGTTGATTTCGATGCTTATAGTTGCATAATACCTATGCTAGAGATAAGCAGTAGTTGCGTATACCCTTAGTATAGGGGACCCAAAGGTGAACATATTTCTAAACCGGGAGTCGATGTTCCCGAGTATAATATATATATTTTTATATATATATGGTTATAGTTTTCCAAACTATTAATCGAATAAGGTCTATTCGATAACTTTTATTTTATTAATTGAATATTATTTTGAATATTCATTCGAGGGTTATGACTCAATTTATTTTATTATTTGAATATGATTTGAATATTCATTCGAGGGTTATGACTCAGTTTATTTTATTATTTCAATATGATTTGAATATTCATTCGAGGGCTTATGACTCAGTTTATATTATTTAATGATTATTAATTGGATATTCATTTGAGGATGTATGACTCCTTTATTTTATTTAATGAATATTATTTATAATATTCATTCGAGGTATTATGACTCCGCTTATTACTTATAATATTCTTTATTGTATTAAAGAATAAGGTGTCGATAATCAAACTTATTTTTTATTATTCAAATAAAGATATTACTTTCGTATAAGTATGTCTTTGATTAATTACTATTCATTCAAGTATAAGTTTTCCAACTTCTACCTTAATTATTCTTTATGGGAATATTATTTAAATAATAATATTCAGATATTTCTTTTATATTGGGACTGATTTATTTTATTAAATCAGCATTACTCCAAATATTCTTAAAAATGTTTTCGAGTCTTCAAAATGAATTTAAAAGGTAGAGAGGATCCCAAAACTTGTTTCCAAATTCAAGATCTTCCATTTTAAGGGGACTTGAATACTCGCTCAAAAATCTAAGGGATTCGGCTCTGTGGTGTATTTTATATTCGCAACAAGGTTGCTGTTTTGATGAATGAATTGATTATTTGCCCAATGTTCGGGAAGTAAGCCCATCTAATTGAGTCGGCATAAGCGACAGGCCGGGGTACGGTCTATCAATGTGTAAGTGGCTGGGTGGCAGTCCATCAACGCGTAAGAGGCCGGGTGGCGGTCCAGCACAAGGTCCTTATGTGGCCAGGGTGATGACCGGTGGGGGATTCATCCATCTACTAGTAGAAAAGGTTACTTATTGGTATCTTTGCCTGATCAGCAAGATATCTAGTTTATGCCAAAATTCTTTTCCTTCCAAATTCATTGGATATTGCAACTCTGTTCATACTTTACATGACAGAGGTTTTCAGGAAATGTATGGGAGATATATATGAATATATTTATATATCGGGACTTAATGAAGTATCTCGTAACTTCATTATTTATAATGATATTCAAAGATTGAATCTATTCAAATCTTGTCTTGTAGTCTCATCTATGTGATGAACCTTTGAAACTGACTATAACTTGAACGGGGGTAGTTCAAGTAGTATTTGGGGAAAGATATAAGTAATTTTGGGGTATCTTGTAACTTCATCTTTTAAACTTATATCTAGTTAATGATTATCTTATGCATGACAAAGATTTTCGGAAAAACGTTGAGACAAGGTTAGATATATGAGATCACCTTGCAACGATATTTTTTTATATATACAGTTATAAACTGGAACTTTGTGTATATTATGCATGGAAGAGGACTTCCAATATTTTGAAAAGTATATATGTATATATATATACTGAATATTTTGCGACTTCATCGCATTAAGTTATCAACTTGGTTCATTTCTTTTGACCAAGACTTTCATGAGTATTATGAGTAGGCTCATATATTGTTAATCATTATACATATTATTTTGGTGGGCTTGCTGCTC
This sequence comes from Apium graveolens, assembly GCF_009905375.1. NCBI lineage: Eukaryota > Viridiplantae > Streptophyta > Magnoliopsida > Apiales > Apiaceae > Apium > Apium graveolens. The sequence continues at coordinate 66,695,582 of NC_133649.1, forward strand.
ACCCTTGCTTTCTTCTTTCATCACACAACATCAGATAGATAAGATGAACAGGACCAAGCTCCCGATTCGCAAGCGGTTAGAAAATGTTCTGCAGTCTTCGGGGAGCGTTGATGCCGCCGTAGCTGAGGTAGGAAATATCAATAGGCTAGGCTTTCAACTTTTGATGTACCAGATTTATGTATATTTATGAATTGTAATAATGGCAAAGGAAATGTAAATTTATTCAGAAAACCTTTTAAGGTGTATTGGCAGATAATTGTGGAATAAAATGACTTGTGATTATTTTTTTTGGATGTTCATCTCTGAGACTATAACGTGTGGTGTGTGTGTTTATTGTGGGATCACAGTACAGAGTAGTTGTTTAATTATTAAGATTGGGTATTATTAAGGGAAATGGAACTCGTGATAAACCGGATCCCTGACCCCGGATTTGGGGGTGTTACACTTAAGACTGACAGAAGTTCATTAAATTCTTGATCTTGACAAGGTCCTTCTGCAGCTTTTAGAAGTTTGTCTTTCCCAACATCTTTAAATAATTAAGCTTTTGAAGTGCTTTGACCAGTGTGAGTTGATGTTTTGCTAGGCTCTTTTGATTTACCAGCATCCTTGGATTGTTGAATCCTAGCTTCTATCGCCCCCTTAGTCTTGTTGACATGCATAAGTAAGGGAATTGGTATTTCTGGCCTTACAGCCTCAGGAAGTGCAGGCAATGAAATGTTGAGTTTTCCCATGATAGCTCCCAAAGCCACAGAATTTTGCATTTGTAAATGCTTGTGAGAGTCCACCAAGGTCTGGATATCAGCCTGTTGACTCTGCACCAGAGAGGTGAGAGCTTGCACTTGAGTTGTGAGTGAATTATTGGAAGACTACAGAGTTGAAACTTGTTATTGGAGAGATTGAATCTGTAAGTTTGTTGAGGTAGAGATTAATTGTTGAGAGCCTAAAGAAAGAGAGATGCCAAAGGTGTCTTGCACAGCCTGTTTGATACCTTCCATTAAAAGAGCAGATGGCTCATACCTGCTTTGATGAAGTTGGTCAAGTTTTAGCCTTGTGTCATTAGAGTTAACAATGTGATGTTGAACCACTTCATGCAAAGCTATAAAATTTTGTCTGAGATTTTTGACATTTGTATCTACAGAAGTCAGATCAAATCTTGCCATTTGGTCAGCAAAATGTTGGAATCTTGAAGTGATCTTGACTTGAGAAGGAATAATCTCATCCATCTTATCTCTCACTAGCTTCCTGATCTTGTCTTCATGACCATTCAATTTTAATTTAAGAGCTTTACCAAATAGGTGAAAATCTTTGAGTTGAGCTTTGTAAACTTCATTGACTGCATCATAGACCTCATGTGGAGTCAGGACCTTGGCATTGCTCCCCAATATAGTGACATATTCATCTTTAAATCTTGCCAAGACCTGTTCCATCTCCAAAGTGAAGTCTTTTGATAGCCAAGCATCCACATTCCCATTTTGCTCAGCTTCTTGACTATTTTCAGCTTTTGTTTCTCAACTTCTTTATTGTAGGTGAGCAGAATAGCCTGATAATCTTAATTGCTCATGTTTGAGGTGAGAAGGTGTTGTGAGATGTTGGCAAGACCAGAGATTTGATCAATAAGAAGATCATCCACAGTGCTTGATTGAGGTTGAGCATTATGCAGCCACTGTTGGATAGGGTGTGGTGGTGGTTGTGAAGAATTTGAAGTTGATGGAAGTGCATCATTAGAACCACCTGTGACAGATGTCACAGTTTGACTCACATTCTGAGTTGTGGTTACGACAGTTTGTTGTTCCACACTTGTAGTAAGAACCTTCATTTGAATTGGAGTGGAGTTAGCTATGTTATTTTCATGTACTCTAGCCTCAAACCCTTGTGTTTCTTTCAAAACATTGGCACTTGAAAGTATTGTACTTGTCTCCCCGTAGCAGGATCATTGACAATTGAACTCCTAGCTTCAATTGTGAGAGCAATCTCAGCTAGGGTTGTGAGGGGAGTTATCCCACAAGAGGAACCTCCAACTGAATTGGAGAGGATTTAGATAGCCCCCCCAGGAGTACTACCCTCAAACCTTACATCCTGTGAAGGTTGATTTGTACATGAAGGTGTATTTGTATCTATCACAGGGTCTTCAGTAAAAAATGATGAAACCCCCGTGTTTGTGTTGGTGTCACCAAGGTCTACCCCAGCATGTAGCCTCTCACCAACTAAATGTGGTTCATGGGTGGTGATCACAGTTTCTAGAACCATGTCACTTGAAGTTGGCAACTCTTGAAGACCAGAATCAAGAGTTTCATTGTAGGAAGAAGAAATTTGAGATATAAGATTTTGAATGTCAGTATTGAGTTTTGGCAGCTCCCCCTGAGTAAATGAGGGAGCTTCAAGAGATGTTCTCTCCTTGTGTGTGCCATCCTTATTCCTCCTTCCATATACCTGAATTACTTCAAGTGTTTGTGCAGACTCTTTATAGGGTGCACTAGGGAGAATGCTCTTTTTAATAGAGACACCATGTTGAGAGGATGCCCCTAGAGTCTATTTTTGTCCCTGTTTTACAACTATATCCTTCTGGGAGGATGCAAAGGTGGCTTGAGTGGTCAACTCAGTTTGTTTTACCTTCTTTGGTTTTTTGACTAAGGGTGACTCTTTTTCTATTGTATCCTCACCACTCTCAGGAATTATAGCTATTGGTGCCTGTTTTCTCTTCTTTTTACTCACTTCACCCTTTTGAGAGGATGAAGTGGTTGGTTTTCTATCTTCTAATGGTAAAGAAGAAAGGATCTCAGTATTGGAAGGTCCCTATTAGTGTTCCTGTGTTTGTACTTCCATAGGTACATGAACCATTACTGCACTAGAATCAACATTTGACCTCATGTCAGGTATGGGGTAAGGGTAAGTCTTAAATCTCTCCAACATGAATGGAGTGAGTTTGAGATTTACAGTTACCTTGTTCTTTGTAGTAAGTGAGCCAAATATAATTTTGGACACTTGCTTATAATTGCCTAATTTTGTCCTATCTATACCATTAAGTAAATGAATGTCTGAAACTTTATGAATTAAAGTAGGCACGATAAATCTAGAAAAAATGTTTCCTTACCTCTTGTAGCTAGGGGCATTGTGAGCCTTCAAGTGTCTGTTATGGGCTATGGAGAACACCAGCTTCTTCACCACACTTGATATGTTGTCATATCTTGTCTTTCTGCAGGTGAAGGCCCTCACAATAGAATTAAACAAGAAAGACCATTCCTTTCTTAGGTTTGTTCTGTTCAGACCTCCTAGGTTGATTTTTCCACCATAGTTGATGAAGTCTATGAACTCAGCTAGCTCATCCTGTGTTAGAACCTCCACCAAATTTCAGTTGGAAGACCCAAAGCTTGATTCACATATTTTTCATTGAACTCCACCTGTTGGCCTCCAATAGAGCAGTTCACCACTATAGATGTAGAATTTTCATTCATAACTGTCCTCACCATGACAGTTGTCTAGAACTCATGCATAACATACAGTACAGGATTGGGTTAGCTGTTAAAGCACCTGCAAGATAAGATTCAAACACGAATTTAACAAACCCCTTGAAAGTATCAGGAGCTTGGTTAGCATCAGTGAAAGTAAGGTATTTAGTTCCATTCTTGGGGATCTCATCTCTGACATTGTTGAGTGCCATTGTTGTTGAGTAAGAGTGAATGAGAAAGAAGAATTTATGAAAATTGGTTTGGATTTGAAACGAGAGAGAAATCGGTTTGGATTTGAAAATTAGGTCACTTAGAGTTCTCGAAGGCGTAAAGAGGTGTATATCGAGATGTCTGGGTATTTATAGTAAAAGGTAAATGACTTGTCGAGAACTTAAAATAAATGTTTGGAATTTGCTTACCGAGAAGTCATATAGAGAAAATAGATACATATCGATATGTCATATTTCTGAGTCTTATCGAGAACTAGAAAAGGACTTATCGAGATGTCAAATAAATACCCAGTTTATCCTAAATAAACTAAATTGTTTCCAACTTTTATTTGAATAAATCAAAATAAAATCAGAATAATTTTGTCAAAAGTAATTTACCAAAATAATTCATTAAATTAAATTATCTTAGTTCTGAGTTATTTATAAGTCTAAAAATATACTTGTAGAGAACTCTATGAGTTAACACTTATAAAGAACTCTACAATGACTTATCGATAAGTCATAGTGAAGCTTATGGAGAAGACCCTCGAGAAGTCTAGAAAATAGAGTTATTGAGAACTCACTCGAGAAGTATCAAAATGACTTGTCGATAAGTTAGTTAGACTTATCGAGAACTCAGTTTTGTATTTACTTTTGATTACTTTCTGATTCTACCTTATGCTAATATTACATATTAAAAATGCAAACCAACATTTAGACAGTTTTCTTGGAATTGAAAAATTCCAAGCTAAATTTTAAATTTTGAAAAATAAATATGTAGAGATTTTTGAAATATGTATAATTCATGTTCCAGTTAATTTCCAATTAAATCAAATTAATTTTGATTTACTAGAAATTAGTCTGCTGCAAAACATTAGCTGAGTTCTTGCCTTAGGATAAAGAATTTAGCATTCCAATTTCACCTACAAGTCTAGTGAAAGTTGCTTATTCCAAAGGTTTAGTAAAAATATCAGCTAACTGTTTTTCTGTTGAAACAAAAATTAGCTCAATTGTACCATTTGCAACATGTTCTCTAATACAATGGTACCTTACATCAAAGTGCTTTGTTCTAGAGTGATTAACTGGATTAGCCACAATAGATATAACACTAGTATTGTCTCACATAATTGGAATTTTGTGTAACACTAGGCCATAATCCATTAACTAATTTCTAATCCAAAGCACTTGAGCACAATAACTTCCATCAGCTATGTATTCAAACTCAGCTATGGAAGTTGACACAGATTGTTGTTTCTTGCTATACCAGGATACTAGTCTTTGTCCAAGAAACTGACAACTTCCACTAGTGCTCTTTCTATCAACTCTGCATCCAGCAAAATCTGCATCTGTGTATCCAACAGCTTCAAAACCAGTTCCTTTAGGATACCATAATCCCAAGGAGTCCTCTTCAAATATCTGAAAATTCTTCACAGCCATCAAATGTGATTCTTTTGGATTGGCTTGAAATCTTGCGCACAGACATGTGGCAAACATGATGTCTGGTCTACTTGCAGTTAAGGACAACAAAGATCCAATCATTCCTCTATAGCTTGAAATATTTACACTTTTGCCATTTTTATCTTCATCCAACTTTGTAGCTGTAAACATAGGTGTAGATGCAGGTGAAAAATCAACCATACAAAATTTTTTCAATAAATCCTTGACATACTTAGTTTGGCTAATGAAGAATCCATCACTTCTTTGACTGACTTGAAGTCCAAGAAAGTAACTCAATTCCCCCATCATACTTATTTCATATTCACTCTGCATAAGCTTAGAGAATATTTGACAAAGATGATATCATCCATATAAATCTGAACTAGGATCATATCACCGCCATGTAGCTTGTAGAAGATTGTCTTGTCTATAGTTCCTCTAGTGAATCCATGTTTCAGTAGAAATTCTGACAGTGTGTCATACCAGGCTCTAGGTGCTTGCTTTAGTCCATAGAGAGCCTTGAGCAACTTGTATACAAAATCTAGAAATTATGGATCTTCAAAGCCAGGTGGTTGTTGCACATAAACTTCTTCTTCCAACACCATTAAGGAAATCACTCTTGACATTCATTTGATACACTTTAAAATTTGAGTGTGCGTCAAACACAAGAAAGATCCTTATTTCTTCAAGTCTTGCAACTGGAGCAAAAGTTTCATTATAGTCGATTCCTTCCTCCTGTGAGTAGCCTTTTGCAACCAACCTTGCTTTGTTTCTGGTGACAATTCCATTTTCATCCATCTTGTTCCTGTACACCCACTTTGTTCCAATTACACTTTTGTTCTTTGGTGCAGGAACCAATTCCCGGACTTTATTCCTTTCAAACTGATTCAGTTCCTCTTGCATAGCAGATATCCAATCAGGATCAAGTAGAACTTCTTCAGTTTTCTTTGGATTAACTTGTAAAAGAAAACATGCATGTAGACATTCATTTGCAGTTACACTCTAGTCCTTACTCCAACAGTTGGATCAGCAATAATTACTTCTCTAGTGTGACTTCTATCCCACTTTCTGGTGTGAGTTTGTTGACTTCAGGTTTCCGCATTTTCTTCACCAATGGTATGACTTGTAGAACCATCTTCTCTTTCTCCCCATGAGTTTGTGCTATCAAATTCAGGTACATGAGATGAGCTTCCATTCTCATGATTCACTTGTTCAGTTGACTCTTCATCTATTATGTGATTTGTGTTGACTTCAGCTTCATCATCGGAATCACTATCAATGTTGAGATTTTCAAATTTTAGGGCTTTAGCTTCATTTTCATCAAGGCATTCCAAGAATGGGCATTTATCATCATCAAAAGTAACAGCTATGTTTTCCATAATTTTCTTTTGTTCAAGCACATAGACCTTTAGGCGGTTCTCTCAAATGAATATCCCAGAAAAATTGCCTCAAAAACTTTAGAGTCAAATTTTCCCACATATTCAGAGTTGTCCTTCAAAACATAGCACTTGCTTCCAAACACATGAAGATGCTTCACAGTAGGATTTCTTTTAGACAAGATTGAGTAAGGTGATTTGGAAAGATTCTTGTTAATGAGATATCTGTTTTGAGTATAACATACAGTGTTCACAGTTTCTTCCCAAAAACTTGTTGGCAATTTTGCATCTTGCAGCATTGTTCTAGCAACCTCTACTAGTGTTCTGTTTTTTCTCTCAACTACCCCATTTTACTGAGGTGTTCTAGCAGCTGAGAATTCTTGAACAATGTCCTTGTCTTTACAGAATTCAGTTAAGGTTGCATTCCTGAATTTTGTTCCATTATCACTCCTCAATATTTTCACACAATTCTGATATTCAGCTTACTTTTTAATCTTCTTGATGTGTTCAATTATGATGTGTGGAGTTTCATCTTTATAATACATAAATTCTACCCGTGTATATCTTGAGTAGTCATCAACCATGACAAGTGCATATCTTTTTCTTGAAATTGTCAGGACATTAACTGGTCCAAATAAGTCCATGTGAATAAGTTGCATAGGTGCACTTATAGAATTCACAGTTTTACTCTTGTGACTTGATTTCTTCATTTTTCCCTTTTGACAAGCTTCACAAACTTCATTCTGAGCAAACTCCAGATTAGGAATGTCTCTCACTAACTCATTTTTGACTAGAGTGTTGATTGCCTTAAAATTCAAATGAGACAGCTTCATATGCCACAACTTGCTTTGTTCTACAGATGCCTTGGTGTAGAAGCAACAAATTCCATCCTCATTTGTTTAGTCCAAGTCTGCAACAAATAAGCTTCCCTTTCTTGCTCCTTTCAGAGCAACTTCACCAGTCTTTTTGCTGATAAAAGTGCATTCTCCTTTGTCAAATGAAACCTTAAATCCTTTGTCTGCAAATTGACTAACACTAAGAAGATTCACTTCAAGACCAGCTACTAGTGCTACATATTCAATGACAATATTTTCAGAAATCAATTTGCCATATCCGATTGTGAAACCTTTGTTGTTGTCTCCAAAAGTCACTAATGGGCCAGCCTTCTCCTCAAATTCTGATAGCAGAGCCATATCACCGGTCATATGTCTTGAGCATCCACTGTCTATGATCCATATGACTTTCTTCCTTTTTCCCTGCACATAATAAGGATTAAGTATGTTTAGCAACCCAAGCAGTGTTGGGCACTTTCTTCTTATTTACATAATGTGCAGAATTAGAGTGAGTTGATTCAGAAAGAATAGTGTTCATGGACTATTGTGCATTCTCCCTTTTTGATGCAGACCCAACATTTACTTCTTTGAGGTATACTCTCAGATTATGGAAACTTTTCATCACTTTCAAGTTGCAAGGGATGCAATCAAACTTGTCACGGAATGAGTAGGGATCATTTGCATTTGCTTCATTATACTTGCATGCTCCTTCTACTGGCTAGCTAACAACCTTTTTACAAAGGTGAGTCAGATGATTCACTGGGCCATATTGTTGACATTGTTTCTTTGGAGCATCTACAACAAATACAAAGTTGTTGCTTTTGTTTATCCCAATCTTCCCATTTCTATTCTTTTTCTTCTTTCTTGCATCTTCAGTTTTTACTTCCTTGACAGGTGTCTTGGAATCTTGGTTGACCATGGGCTTCTTTTCAACTTTGGAAGTTGGAGTTATTTCTGCATTTTTCTTTTCATTGTCTTCATCAGCAATTTCTTGCTTTATGATCAACTCTTCTTCACTGAATTCTATTTCGCATGCTTTGAACATAGGTGAACCAACCTTTCTCGGCATAGCTGGGGCATCTTCATTTTCAGTTGCTTTTCCTTTACCATCCACAGCTTTCTTGTTGATGTTCAAAGCATCATAATCAAGACAAATAGCTATGTTAGCACATGGCTTGTTCTTCTCATGGTACTGACCAACCAACTCAGATGCATTCCTGAAAGACTTCAACTTTACTTCATTCTTTTCCAACTTTTCCCTCAACACAGCTTCAATTTCATTAGCAAACTTCAGCTTGTTTTTCAGATATTCATTTTCTTGCTTGACTGTGTCAATCTCCATAAGCAGCAAATCAATTTTTTTGTTTTTCACTCTCAAGCTTCTCATTAGATTTTGTTAGCCTACTGACCTCCTCAGTAGCTGCTACCATGTTAGTGGGTATATGGAACATCTCTACACTCATCTTTTCTATAGTCTCCTTATATTGACTAACATTTAAATCAATAGTGGTTAGAGTTGGTAGCTCTAATTTTTAAGTGGATGTTTCTCCATGCTCAAAAGCCATTAGTGCATAGTTTCAAACTTCTTCATCCTCATCATCATTATCAGTGTCATCCCAACTCTTCCCTCTGTAATATAGGATTTTCCAGACTGTTTCTTCAAGAGAGCTTCATACTTTACTTCCAGTTCCAAGTAAGCTTTATCCTTCTTCACCTTTTTGGGCTTCCTGCATTCAGTAGAAAAGTGGCCCAGCTCATCACAGTTGAAGCACCTTATCTTTGATCTGTCCACAGATCATATTTTGTAGCCACCTTTGCTAGCTGAATTATACTGAGCTTTTGGTTTCCAATTGTTGCGGTTGGAAGATTATCCCTTGCCTTTGAAAAACCTTGGCTTCTTCACTTTTATGTTGGAAAATTTCCTAGCCAAGTAAGTCATGGATTGGTCCATTTCATCTAGCTCATCCAAGATGTAGTATTCATCTTCCTTCAGCTCCAACACAACTTACTTTTGAGGTCCTTTGTTCCTTTGTTCCATAGCTTGAATAACTTGAACTTGATTATCTTGCTCATCTTCACTTTCTTTACTGTCATGCATAATCAAAGCACTGGAACCATCAACCACATGTCCATGGTGTACTTTCAATGACTTTCTCTATAGCATCTCAAGTTCATAAGTTTTCAAGATTCCATATAGAACTTCCAAAATCATTCTGATTAGATCTCTTCCTTCTCTAATGGCTGATATTTTCTGTTCAAGATGGTCAGGAAGAGCTAGCATGAACTTTAGGTTAACCTCCTCGGCTTCATAATATTTATCATGTAGCTGCAAGTCATTTATCAATTTATTGAAACTCTCAAAAAATTTAGTAATTCCTTCTTTTGGATTAGCCATAAAACCATCATACTGAGATACCAAAATCCTTCTTTGGTTTGACCTAACTTCCTCTGTTCCTTCACATAGAATTTCTATCTTCTCACAGATCTGTTTGGCTGTGTCACAGTTGGCAATGTTATTGTACATTACATTGTCAAGTGACTCTATTAAAATCAGTTGCAATCCATTATCCAGAGAGACTTTCTCCTTTTCAGGTTCAGTGTAATGTGAGGGATCCTTAGGAGTATAATGAGCTGGAATGACCATGTCTCCATCTGTAGATTTATCAACTCTTTCTATGGGGATGAAAGGGCCATTCTTGAGAATCTGGATGTAATATCTGGGATATATCGTGTAATTATTTTTGCTAATAAATAAATATTATGCATGTCCAATATTTATTCTGTGAATTACTTGTTAAGTGGTATATGTATTTGGATGTTTAAAAATAATATCAATTGAGTATTTTAATTTTCTATGTCGAAAATAAAATATGGATAATTGTCATATCTTCCTATTTATTTTTATGTTGATTTATGATTTTATAGGAAATTTATGGATTTTATAAAATCTTATTCCGAGTATTTATTAACTATTTTATATAATCGGGAACCGACCGACGTCACCCGTTTACGTTTTTATAACCCGAAACTCTTCCGAGAACTCCTTCCTAACCTAATTTCAATATTCCGAGTTCGATCCGGCATACGGTTTGTCCTGCGCGGGTCCCGGCGCAATATTTTCGATACATTATTCATTTCGGTAAATCAATAAAACTCTTATTTTTGATAAACGGGATCTTTTTATTAAACTATTACAATTATCACATCGTAATACGTGTAACCTGGCGCTGAGACCAAGACCGAGTACAAATTGTACTGATTTGGATAATTATCCCGAAAACCAGTACCTTTTGGATCAGTTTTTATTAATAAACGTACCATTTTGTATCTGGAATGATCCAATGGGATACCAATTTTCCGTAATTATAAATAGCCTTTACCGTATTTTATTTTGTACCGGAAATCATTTGCAAACAGTATTTACAGAGTTTTTACAGAGAAAATACTATAATTATATTTCGTTCTTCGTAATCAAACACAAATTCGGAGGCGTTATCGATATCCGATTGTGGCGTACATATACTCAAAATGAAGCTACTGAAATCTAGAATCCAAATCTTTCATCCGTTTCACTGCATATTTCAAAGGCATTTTCTGATTTAATTATTTATATTCGAATTTCTTGATAATTAAATTATGATTTTTTGTTCGAGAGATTGTTTGTATGATTTGATGATTGTATGTTGTATAGCTTGTTTTCCTGATCATTTTAGTATATTATACTCTTGATTTGGAGTTCAATAACATGTTTAATTTTGGGTTTGATTCTCGGAATTAGAAATTAGGGTTTATAGTTCGTTTGAATATTCTTGATTGAATTTGGGGGTTTCTTATTTCGGGATTGTTAGATATTCTAGAGGGGTGGGTTGTGTTCCTTATGGAATTTGCAATTGATTCGTATAAGTCTTGCAAATCGACGAGGCCTGTAGAGAAGTGAGTTGTGATTTGAAGTTCCTGCCGGTTTTTAATCGAGCTCGCCGGAGTTCATATCGATTTTGGCCGGAGTTTGTCCCAGAGCTGTTGTTCGTAGTTGATTTATGTATGTCTGTGTACCTATACCGATTTAGAATCGTTTTACATTTAAATCCTGAAAAACGAAATCGTTTTGAACCCCAATCGAGGTCACCGGAATCCGGGAGGGGTCACCGGATTCTGAGTTCGTCCGACGGTTCATCCCGACCCGGCGACCTGGTTTCCTGACCCGTTTTTTTTTATTAAAAACCCGGTTTTGATCCAAATTACTCCTAAACCAAAGTTGTTTTTGGCATTTTTACAAATTAGTACCTACAAGTTCCAGAACTTTGCAATTTCTACATTTCTGTTTTGAATTCTTTCAAAATTCAGATTTCTGTTTATAAACTTTTCAAAAACAGGATTTTTTTTTATAAAATGATTTTAAAATTTATTTTTAATTATTTTAAATTCCAAAATCATTCATTTTAATTCCAAAATTTGTTTTTAATTCAAAAATAAATCTAAATTACTTAATTAATTTATTTTAATTAATAATTAATTGATTAATTGATCAATTAATTTAAATATTAATTGATTAATTAGTTTAATTATTATTAATTGATTTTAATTGATTATTTAATTAGATTTAATTATTTAAAAATGATTTAAAATTTCCGAAAAATAGTTTCGAGCTTTAAAATATTATTTTAAATTATTTCCAAGGCTCGATAATTATTATAAAATTGTTTTGATGCCAGATCTGGCCAACCGAACCCTGTTTATTGCTTTAAAATTGATCTAACGACCCGTTTTAATTCCGAAAAATGTACTAAGAATCATTTTAAATACCCAAAAGCCTGTTTATGACCCGAGACTCCTTTATAAATGATATATCATTGATTGTTTGACGTGTTATGTGCTATATGTGACTTGTTGTTTGACTGTCGATCTATATGCTCGGTGTTTACTTGTTTATTGCGTAACTTTCAATCCGTTAATCGGATTTGGGTGAAACGAAGGGTAGATATAAGTGTATACCGAATAGAAACGTATGAGTTGAGTATTGATAGATACTTATGTTATGTGAGCAGAAGAGGCAAGCCATAGGAAAGGGAAACAGATAGCCGAGGAGTAAGACAGTTGTGATTGGATGTTAGTACAGTATACCAAGCTAGTACCAGGCAAGTGCTCCGAACTTTCTCGAGATATATTGTAATTGATTGATAGTCATGTTTTATATTGCAAGTTCTTTGAAGCACTGAACCCTAAACTTTGATTCTAGTTGTTGATCTTTGAGCCGTAAACCTTATTCTTTCTGAACCATTGATTGTTGAATACCCGAGTACCAACCACAGATATACGATACTACTCCACAAATACATACAAACTAAATACTAACCACAAAATCAAATGACTTACATATTCAAACCATTGTACCCTATGCTTTGAAGAAGAAACCAAATCCTTGTAACCTTGAAATGTTGATTCCTATGTAATCCAATTCTTTCATTACTTAACAGCCATTCTTTGAAATTGCCATATTGTCCCTTTGTGAAGATTGAAACCATCTCGTTATTGAACATCCAATGTTGTTTATGATTTTGTTTATTGCTTTACATTGATTATTCTGTTATTATGTTAGAATTGGATTGTTTTATAAAATTGTGGACCAGATTCGTGGTCAGACCAGATTGGTGGTCAAGTTAGGCCAATGTGTGCCTTAGATCCAGTAATTAGAGCAAAGTTGTGTGCCTTGCTCGGGGTTAGTGCGTGACTGATCAGCAGCCTAACCTTGGTTTTTAAAATGAAAATATAATATCCAATTCTAAATCAATAATCATTGTTCACTTGATACCTCAATCCTTTTTACTTGATGATCATTATTCTCAGTCTTGTCATTGTGACTTGCTGAGCTAGTTAGCTCATTTGTGTGATGTTGTTTATGATCTTTTCCAGTTAAGAAGGAACCAGTGGGTAGCGAGGATCCCCAATCCAGTGCGAGAGGTAGGGGTCCAGGTTGATCAAGTTAAGCTAGCGGTCAGCTTTTGAGATAGTTTAAGTTTCTAAAAGTTTGTATTAATGTTTAGTATTCAGATTTGAGTTTGAATAGTTGGGATTTGTACATTTGTAATATAAGTGTGTGTGTATCGCTTGTGTGCATACTTTAACCTGTTGCGGTCCGTGGTAGTTGGTAAGTAGGGTCACCGCATATTATTATTATCTTTACTATTATTATAAGCAGATTATAAATAAGGTGCGTGTGCGTGTGGACCCCAAACTTCTGACCCGGGTTTGGAGGGCGCCACAGGTTTGGTATCAGAGCTACAGGTTATAAGTCACTGATACAAGCCTAGGTTGACGGGAATGGGTAGAGGGTTAGGAATAGAAGTAAGAAATAGAAAGATAGAGCATCGAGAAGTTGAGTGCGATGGTGTAACAGGTATTAGTATAATTCGTGTCATGGTTCGAGATTCTTATATTGCGATATGATTTTAGATAGCAGCGATGGCCGACTCTTTCATCCCCATATCAGCTGATCACTCAGAGCCCTCATTTGAAGTACCATCATCAGATCCACGTCCTGTTGTTCCACCAGTGTTGGCTATTTTACCTCCAGCTGTGTTGCAGCCCGTACCACTGCAGGCTATTCCACCCCCAGGCATGAGACCACCTATCAGAGGACCTTCATCAGCTGATTCAGATTCCACTGGGAATTCAGTTGCGGGTGCCCCATTCCAGTCTATATTGTATCCTTTTCTTTATTACCAGTATGAGGCTCTTTTATTGGAGCATGATTCCTTGTTAGCACAGATCCGAGAGCTGCAACATATCATCAGGACTACAGATGTTGATCGTGGTATGAGGAAGCTTCGAGAGGAGATCCATGTGACACGCAGGATTCTTGAGGCTAGGCTACATGGAGCTACATTACCTGGTCGAGGCCCTGATGCACTTATGGGATGGGCTAGTGAGGTGATGGAAGACTTTGAGAGGCTGGGAGGACCAGAGTTTCCTTAGAGTCAGATCCAGAGATGGAGATGTTGAACATTGCTTTTGTGGTTGTTTGGTATGTACAGTAGTGTGTAGTATGTATCAGTAGACTTTTGGGTTGTATTTATAGACTAGATCTGCTGATTAGTGAGTAGGTTTGTTGTATCCTTTTGCTTTTACTTCCGAAGCGTCTTTACGCTTGTACTACCTAAAACTTTTGATCTATATATATATCGGTACCTTTTCCTTTCCAGCATTGTCATTTACTTTACTGCACATATTTTATTTTACCTTACTTATTGCACCAGTTATACCCCTGTGATACCATGTACCCTGTTCCTTTAACTGTTTATATTCTGTAAAGAAGCATGCAATTTACTTAGTTCAACTGTTACAACTGTTTTCAAAAAGAGATATTTTTATTTTACAAAAACTTTTCTTTTAGGTAAAGGATTTGATTTAAAAGCTAAATAAGTTGTTTGATTCTTTACAGAAAATGCCTCCCATAAGAAATACCCGCACCAACACCCAGAATGAAGAAACTAACAACAATAATAACAACCAAGATGATATTAACCAGAATGCAAACCCAGGACCCATAGACCCAGCAATAGCCCAGATTCTCCAAATCTTGGCTCAGCAAACAGTTCACTTGACTCAACAACAACAAAGACAAACCAATCCCCAGGTAACTTTCAAAACTTTTCAGGTGGTAAATCCACCAGAATTCAAGGGTTCCCTAGATCCGATTGAAGCAAATGTTTGGTTAAAGGAAATAGAGAAGTCATTTGCTCTAGTTAAACTGAAGGAAGAACATAAGGTTGAATTTGCAAGTTATTATTTGAAAAATGAGGCCACCTATTGGTGGGAGACTGTGAAGACATTGGAAGGGACAGATGTTATTACTTGGGAGAGGTTTAATGAATTATTTTTAGAAAAATATTTTCCCCAGTTTGTTCAGGATCAAATGGAGCTGAAGTTTCTAGAATTAAAACAAGGAAATATGTCGGTAGCTGATTATGAGAGTAAGTTTGAGGAATTGTCAAGGTATGTGCCGTCATATGTAGATACTGACAGGAAGAAGGCTAAGAGATTCCAGCAAGGTCTGAAGCCATGGATCAGAGGGAAGGTAGCCATCTTTGAATTGGATACCTATGCAGGAGTTGTACAAAAGGCCATGATTGCAAAGATAGAGAGTGAGATGTCACAGAAGGAAAAGGAAAGTAAGAAAAGAAAGTTTGAAGGGAATTAAGGTTAGTCACAACCAGGAAAGTTTCCAAATTTTAAGAAGGGCAGATTTCAGTCGGGGAGAAATTTTAATGTCAACAAACAGAATGTAGGTGATAGAGGTCAAGGCAACCGTCCAGTCAACGTAAATCAGCCGAATCAATTGAGGCTAACTTTTCCAGATTGTCAGGTATGTGGGAAGAAACATGGAGGAGTCTGTAACAAGTTGAATGTGGTTTGTTTCAAGTGTAATCAGAAAGGGCACTATTCAAGGGAGTGCCACAATCAGCCAGCGAGAGAGCCAGCAAACAAGGATCAGCCTATCCGGAATCCAGCGGTTAATGTTCCAGCTATTGGATTTACATGCTTCAAATGTGGGAAGCCAGGACATATAGCCAGGGATTGCAAGACACCAGCCCCAGTCAGTAATGCATTAAGAATTATGGGATCTACCCCAGCGGTGAATGAGACTCCATGGGCTAGAGTTTTCGATATGTCTATGAAGGACGCTATCTAGGATACCGATGTCGTGGCAGGTACACTTAATGTGAATTTTTTATGTGCCAAAGTGTTGATAGATTCGGTAGCAACTCGATCGTTTATTTCTCAAGATTTTGTTAGTAAGTTAAATTGTCCAGTTGAGTATTTAAATGAAATAATGACTGTGGAATTAGCAAATCAAGAACGTATATCTATTAATCAAGTTTGTGGGAATTGTGAGATTGAGATTTCTGGTAATAAGTTTTGTGTAGATTTGATACCATTTAAGCTAGGAGAGTTTGACGTTATCTTAGGAATGGATTGGTTATCTAAGCACGATGCCCAGATAGATTGTCGAAATAAGAAGGTAATAGTAAAGACGCCAGACGGAATAATAGTAACGTTTAAGGGTCAGAAGCAAGCAAAGAAATTTTTAACAATGATTCAAGCTAAAAAGTTACTATGGCAAGGATGTGAGCATTTCGTTGCTTATGTGATTGATAGAAGTCAGGAGCCAGCAAAATTTGAAAATATTCCAGTAGTCAATGAATTTCCAGACGTGTTTTCCGATGAGTTACCAGGACTTCCTCCAGACAGAGAAATCGAGTTTGCGATCGACTTAGCACCTGGAACGAAACCGGTATCCAAGGCCCCGTACAGAATGGCGCCCGTTGAGATAAAGGAACTAACAAAGCAATTACAAGAATTGTTAGAGAAAGGAGTAATCAGACCCAGTGTATCCCCGTGGGGTGCACCGGTAGTATTTGTCAAGAAGAAGGATGGAAGTATGAGACTGTGCATCGACTATCGGGAGCTCAACAAGCTTACCATTAAGAACAAGTATCTATTGCCAAGGATTGATGATTTGTTTGACCAATTAAAAGGAGCCAAGTACTTCTCCAAGATAGATTTGAGATCGGGATATCATCAACTAAAGATTAAGCTAGAGGATAGACCACAGACAGCTTTCAGAACAAGGTATGGACATTATGAATTTTTAGTGATGTCTTTTGGATTGACCAATGCCCCAGCAGCATTCATGGACCTGATGAACAGAATTTTTAAGGAATATTTGGATAAGTTTGTTATTGTGTTCATAGATGATATTTAGATTTATTCAAAGACAGAAGAGGACCATGCAAAACATTTGAGGACAACTTTGGAGATTTTGAGAAAGAAAAAGTTATACGCTAAATTTTTAAACTGTGAGTTTTGGTTACAGGAAGTTCAGTTCTTAGGACACATAGTCAGTAATAAAGGGATCAAAGTGGACCCAGCGAAGATTGAAGCAATTACAAATTGGGAAAGACCGAGAACACCAACAGAGGTAAGAAGTTTATTGGGATTAGCAGGATATTATCGTCGATTTGTTCAAAATTTCTCAAAGATTGCAACACCATTGACGAAGCTTACACGGAAGACTAAAAAGTTCATATGGAACGATAAATGTGAAGAAAGTTTTCAAGAATTGAAGCGAAGATTAATTACGGCACCTGTTTTGTCACTTCCAGATGATCAAGGGAATTTTGTAATCTATAGTGATGCTTCTCATAAAAGACTCGTATGTGTTCTGATGCAGCACGATAAGGTTATTGTGTATGCGTTAAAGCAATTGAAACCACACGAGCAAAAGTATCTTACCCATGATTTGGAATTAGAAGCTATAGTATTCGCTTTGAAGATTTGGAGACATTATCTATATGGAGAAAATGTGAGATTTATACGGATCACAAAAGCTTGAAGTACATATTCACGCAGAAGGAGCTTAATATGAGACAGAGGAGATGGTTAGAGTTAATCAAGGATTACGACTGCACGATTAACTATCATCCTGGTAAAGCAAACATTATGGTGGACGCGTTAAGTCGGAAAGAAAAGTTAAATGTGTTATCAGTACCCAAAGAGATATACAAGGAATTTCAGAAACTGGAATTGGAAATTAGAGTTTGCAAGCCTGATAAAGCAAAAGTGTATAATAAGACTTTCCAGCCGGAGTTGTTAGAAAAGATAAGAAAATGTCAAGCATAGATAATGAATCAGGACATTAATCATTTGGTTGGTGAAGAATTGTGCACGCAAAGGGACGATCAAGGTATTCTTAGGTTTTCTTCTAGAATTTGGATTCCGCCGGTGACGGAGTTGAAGGATGAAATTTTTCAGGAAGCTCATAATTCAAGGTATTCAATCCATCCAGGAAGTACCAAGATGTACAGAGATTTAAAGAAAAATTATTGGTGGCCAGATATGAAGAGGGAAATTGCGGAATGGGTTAGCAGATTTTACACATGTCAAAGAGTTAAAGCAGAGCATCAGAGACCAAGTGGATTGTTGCAACCATTGGAGATTCCAGAATGGAAGTGGGAGCATATCTCCATGGATTTCATAGTCGGATTACCAAGGACGAGAGCCAATCATGATGCCATTTGGGTTATAGTGGACAGACTTACCAAGTCAGCTCATTTTCTGCCTATAAATGAAAGATTTTCACTAGATAAGTTGATCCATATGTACCTGAAAGAGATCGTAGTTCGTCATGGAGTTCCTGTGTCTATCGTATCTGATCGAGATCCAAGATTTAATTCAAGATTTTAGAAGAATTTTCAAGAATGTTTGGAAACGAGACTGAATATGAGCACGGCTTACCATCCACAGACGGACGGCCAGAGTGAAAGAACAATCCAGACAATCGAAGACATGTTGCGTGTTTGTGCCATTGATTTCAAAGGAAGTTGGGACGAGCATTTACCCTTGGTAGAATTTTCTTACAATAACAGTTATCACGCCAGTATTGAGATGCCACCCTATGAAACTCTTTATAGACGCAAATGTCGATCCCCGGTATATTGGGATGAAGTAGGAGAACGCAAAATACTTGGACCTGAATTGGTGCAACAAACGAAGGAAGTTGTTGAAGTGATCCAGAAAAGATTGATAGCGGCACAAGACCGTCAAAGAAAGTATGCAGATCAATCAAGGAAAGATATGGAATTCAAAGAAGGAAATCTAGTATTACTAAAAGTATCACCGTGGAAAGCATTGACACGATTTGGAAAGAAAGAAAACTGAGCCCAAGATATGTTGGACCTTTTGAGATTCTAAAGCGTGTTGGCAAAGTAGCTTACGAATTGGCATTACCTCCGCACATGGAGCACATTCACAATGTTTTTCACGTATCGATGCTTAAGAACTATAATCCAGACTCCAGGCATGTAATCGAATATGACCCAATAGAACTTCAAGCAGATTTGTCATATGTAGAGAGTCCGATAGAGATTCTAGAAGAAAGAGAGAAAGTGTTAAGGAATAAAGTGGTAAAGTTAGTAAGAGTATTGTGGAGAAACCCAAAGGTTGAAGAGTCAACCTGGGAGTTAGAAAGTGATATGAGAGAAAAATACCCTCATTTGTTTTCCTAGGAGATTCTGAGGACAGAATCCTTTTAAGGGGGAAGAATGTAATATCTAGGATATATCGTGTAATTATTTTTGCTAATAAATAAATATTATGCATGTCCAGTATGTATTCTGTGAATTAACTGTTAAGTGGTATATGTATTTGGATGTTTAAAAATAATATCAATTGAGTATTTAAATTTATATGTCCCAAATGAAATATGGATAATTGTCATATCTTCCTATTTATTATTATGTTGATTTATGATTTTATAGGAAATTTATGGATTTTATAAAATCTTTTTCCGAGTATTTATAAACTATTTTATATAATCGGGAACCAACCGACGTCACCCGTTTTTATGTTTTTATAACCCGAAACTCTTCCGAGAACTCCTTCCTAACCTAATTGCAATATTCCGAGCATTTTCCATGTTTCGACTTTTTCGATCCGGCGTACGGTTTGTCCTGCGCGGGTCCCGGCGCAATATTTTTGATACATTATTCATTTTGGTAAATCAATAAAACTCGTATTTTTGATAAACGTGATCTTTTTATTAAACTATTACAATTATCACATCGTGATACGTGTAACCAGGCGCTGAGACCAAGACCGCAGTACAAATTGTACTGATTTGGATAATTATCCTGAAAACAGGTACCGTTTGGATCAGTTTTTATAAATAAACGTACCATTTTGTATCTGGAATGATCCAACGGGATACCAATTTACCGTAATTATAAATAGCCTTTACCGTATTTTATTTTGTACCAGAAATCATTTGCAAACAGTATTTACAGAGTTTTTACAGAGAAAATACTATAATTATATTTCGTTCTTCGTAATCAAACACAAATTCGGAGGCGTTATCGATATCCGATTGTGGCGTACATATACTCAAAATGAAGCTACTGAAATCTAGAATCCAAATCTTTCATCCGTTTCACTGCATATTTCAAAGGTATTTTCTGATTTAATTATTTATATTCGAATTTTTTGATAATTAAATTATGATTTTTTGTTCGAGAGATTGTTTGTATGATTTGATGATTGTATATTGTAGAGCTTGTTTTCCTGATCATTTTGGTATATTATACTCTTGATTTGGAGTTCAATAACATGTTTAATTTTTGGTTTGATTCTCGGAATTAGAAATTATGGTTTATAGTTCGTTTGAATATTCTTGATTGAATTTGGGGGTTTCTTATTTCGGGATTGTTAGATGTTCTAGAGGGGTGGGTTGTGTTCCTTGTGGAATTTGCAATCGATTCGTATAAGTCTTGCAAATCGATGAGGCCTGTAGAGAAGTGAGTTGTGATTTGAAGTTTCTGCCAGTTTTTAATCGAGCTCGCCGGAGTTCATATCGATTTTGGCCGGCGTTTGTCCCACAGCTGTTGTTCATAGTTGTTTTGTGTATGTATGTGTTCCTATACCGATTTAGAATCGTTTTACATTAAAATCCCTGAAAAACGAAATCGTTTTGAACCCCAATCGAGGTCACCGAAATCCGGAAGGGATCACCGGATTCTGGGTTCGTCCGACGGTTCATCCCGACCCGGCGACCCGGTTTCCTGACCCATTTTTTTATTAAAAACCCGGTTTTGATCCAAATTATTCCTAAACTAAAATTGTTTTTGGCATTTTTACAAATTAGTACCTACAAGTTCCAGAACTTTGCAATTTTTGGATTTCTGTTTTGAATTCTTTCAAAATTCTGATTTATGTTTATAAACTTTTCAAAAACAGGATTTCTTTTTATAAAATTATTTTAAAAATTAGTTTTAATTATTTTAAATTCCAAAAATCATTTATTTTAATTCCAAAATTTATTTTAAATTCAAAAATAAATCTAAATTACTTAATTAATTAATTTTAATTAATAATTAATTGATTAATTGATCAATTAATTTAAATATTAATTGATTAATTAGTTTAACTATATATTAATTGATTTTAATTGATTATTTAATTGGATTTAATTATTGAAAAATGATTTAAAAATTCCGAAAAATAGTTTCGAGCTTTAAAATATTATTTTAAATTATTTCCACGGCTCGATAATTATTATAAAATTGTTTTGAAGCCAGATTTGGCCCACCGAACCCTGTTTATTGCTTTAAAATTGATCTAACGACCCGTTTTAATTCCGAAAAATGTACTAAAAATCATTTTAAATACCCAAAAGCCTGTTTATGACCCGAGACTCCTTTATAAATGATATATCATAGAGTGTTTGATGTGTTATGTGCTATATGTGACTTGTTGTTTGATTGTTGATCTATATGCTCGGTGTTTAGTTGTTTATTGCGTAACTTTCAATCCGTTAATCGGATTTGAGTGAAACGAAGGGTAGATATAAGTGTATACCGAATAGAATCATATGAGTTGAGTATTGATAGATACTTATGTTATGTGAGAAGAAGAGGCAAGGCGTAGGAAAGGGAAACAGATAGCCGAGGAGTAAGACAGTTGTGATTGGAAATTAGTACAGTATAGCAAGCTAGTACCAGGCAAGTGCTCTAAACTTTCTCGAGATATATTGTAATTGATTGATAATCATGTTTTATATTTCAAGTGCTTTGAAACACTGAACCCTAAACTTTGATTCTAGTTGTTGATCTTTGAGCCGTAAACCTTATTCTTTCTGAACCATTAATTGTTGAATACCCGAGTACCAACCACAGATATACGATACTACTCCACAAATACATACAAACTAAATACCAACCACAGAATCAAATGACTTACATATTCAAACCATTATACCTTATACTTTGAAGAAAAAACCAAATCCTTGTAACCTTGAAACATTGATTCCTTTGTAATCCAATTCTTTCATTACTTAACAGCCATTCTTTGAAATTACCATATTGTCCCTTTGCGAAGATTGAAACCATCTCGTTATTGAACATCCAATGTTGTTCATGATTTTGTTTATTGCTCTACATTGATTATTCTATTATTATGTTAGAATTGGATTGTTTTATAAAATTGTGGACCAGATTCGTGGTCAGACCAGATTGGTGGTCAAGTTAGGCCAATGTGTGCCTTGGATCCAGTAATTAGAGCAGAGTTGTGTGCCTTGCTCGGGGTTAGTGCGTGACTGATCAGCAGCCTAACCTTGATTTTTAAAATGAAAATATAATACCAATTCTAAATCATTAATCATTGTTCACTTGATACCTTAATCCTTTTCACTTGATGATCATTATTCTCAGTCTTGTCATTGTGACTTGTTGAGCTAGTTAGCTCATTTGTGTGAAGTTGTTTATGTTCTTTTCCAGTTAAGAAGGAACCAGTGGGTAGCGAGGATCCCCAATCCAGTGCGAGAGCTAGGGGTCCAGGTTGATCAAGTTAAGCTAGCGGTCAGCTTTTGAGATAATTTAAGTTTGTAAAAGTTTGTATAAATGTTTAGTATTCAGATTTGAGTTTGAATAGTTGGGATTTGTACGTTTGTAATATAAGTATGTGTGTGGCTTGTGTGCATACTTTAACCTGTTACGGTCCGTGGTAGTTGGTAAGTAGGGTCACTGCATATTATTATTGTCTTTACTATTGTTATAAGCAGGTTATAAATAACGTGTGTGTGCGTGTGGACCCCAAACTTCTGACCCGGGTTTGGAGGGCGCCACACTGGACATATAATGGGTTGGCCATCCTTATAAACAACATCATTTTCTTTTTCCATAATGTGTAGTTAGATCCGTCAAAAGTAGGGATTTTGATACTGCTTAGCTTCTGTGTATTCATTCTTCGAAGATCTTTAATCAGTTTACTTTTAGATTTTGCTCTGATACCACTTGTTAGGTAATAAATACAGCACGGAGGGGGTGAATGTATTTTTGGATATTTTTAAGCTTTTTAAACTATTTTGGATATGGTGAACAAAGCAGTTTAACTTGTAGAGATATAGTGTTTAAGCAGAATTAATAAACATGCACATAAACACAGTATCTTCAAAACTCACTTAATTTTATATTAAAATCAAGTATGTTTTGCTACAAATTTCTGGGTTCTTTGTTGATAAAGAACTCAGCTTCTATCTTGAGAGAGTTACTACAATTTCTAGATCTGTTTGTTACTTCTTAAGAACAAAGGACCAGTGGTTACTTTATAGATCAGTAAACACAGGTTTTACACAGCATGCAATAGCATGTACTAAACCCTACTTTAAGTTATCTAAAGCTTTCCATTCTTGGCTTAGTAAATCTTTACAAATCGTGCATGTCTGTGCCTTCCCTTTGTCAGTTAATCTTGGCCTTTGATCTTGTACTCTTCAAGCTACTTTTGTAGACTTTTTAAATCAGTGATTGATTTGTTTGTTGATTGACAATCTTGGATCTTTAACTGGTCTACATTCCATACTTGAGATTTATATCGAGATCTCCAGTTTGTTATAAAGAGAACTTGACATCTCGATAAGTATAATGGCTTATCGAGATCTCTCATTTCTCTATAGTTGTTTTGACTTATCGAAGTCTTTGAGTTCCCTATAGGAGAGTTTGGCTTGTCGAGATCTCTGAATTTCTGCATGTAGAAAAGACTTGTCGATATCTCTCAAATTTCTATAGGCATATTGACTTATCGATATCTCTGAGATCTCTAATGGGAGTTTGACTTGTCGATGTCTCCAGTATTCACATCTTCAATTTGACTTGTCAATATCTCTGTATTCTCTATTGCATAAATGACTTGTCAATATCTCCAATCTTCATATCTTCATTTGGCTTGTCGTTATCTCTGAGACTTCTCTATAAGCTATTTTTAACTTGATGATAAGTCATTCTGGAGTTCTCGGATGACTTCTCTATATGACTTGATCCATGACTTGTAGATTTCTTGACTTAGAATGTTTTTCTCAAAACAGATTTATTCAACTCCAAGCTTCTTCACACTGTCTCTGAGGCATGATCTTCATGATCTTCTTCCAGAGTTTATTTTTAGGCTTGAGACTGTTTACATAAAAATTATCCAGTCTAATCTATTGACACTTTTACAGACTCAAATAATAGAATACAAAATGCAAACTTAGATTATCATACAATTTACTTAGGGCTGTCAATTTGACTTAGTTTTGTTATAGTATCGGCATGTCTTGCACAATAATTATTTTTAATTTTGATTTGGGATCTTGTTTAGACACTAGAAGGTTTATATCTGGATACATACTATTACTAGGGAAATCTCCTTTCAGCTAAAAGTGAAAGAAACAAGGTACAGTCTCAAGAAGTTTATCTGAAGAGGAGTATAGATCAATGCAAGTAACAACATCTGAGGTTACATGGGTGGTAAGGTTACTTGAAGAGTTAGGTGTTGAAAATCACGCATATAACTTTGCATTATGACAATCAAAATGCAATACATATTGCAAAGAATTTTGTGCATCATGAGAGAACAAAGAACATAAAAATTAATTTCAATTTTACTAGAGAAAAAGTGCTAGAAGGTCTTCTTCATATCATTTACTTACCCACTACTTCACAACTAACAAATGTGTTTACAAAAATTCTACCATCTAGACATTTTATTAATTTATTATCCAGACTAGGGATGTGTTCACCACAGCCAAGTTTGAAAGAGGCTGTTGAATTAATCAAGTCAAAAGAAAGTGATGTAATCAAAGCTACAACTAAAGAAACATAATATTTGAAGAAACAAAAAGTTACTTAGCTATTTTTTATAACTAACTTCCTTTTATAGACTTGATCAGGTTTTACAATATAGATATTGATTCCACCTGTATGGTAGGGTAACTCTGTGATGATTGTCTTATTTTCATATTAGATTGTAACGAGTCACAATACACATTAGATAGTAGTTTTAGTAATATTCTTTAACTTCTTCTTAATGATGTGTCTACATATTCATTAAGTAAAAGATGTACTTTACACTTCATATAAAATATTTATTATTTTACATATTCTTCTGATTTGTATCGATAATTGTAACATAATGCATATTTACATTATGCATAAGATGTATAATGATGGGATTATACTTTAGCTTTCTCAGTTTTCTAATTATCTCATTAGATTGTTTGATTTATCATCAAGTCGTGTTCACAAGTACATTAGTAAGTGGCAATAGAAAGACTAGGGAGAATAAAAATGATTTATTATTATCAAGGTATGCATATACATACCTTGGTAACATCGTTCATTTTTAATTCTCTCGATCATTTTAACAATGTAACAACTTTCACAAAAGACAAGCTATGCCTATTTTGTTATTATAACTCCTGATAATTAAGAATTAATAAGATAAAATAGCTTTATAGATTATTATCATTCAAATTATATATATGTATCAATTATTATTTAATGTTAAAGCACTAAAAAAACCTTTTCCGACCATCCTAACAACGACCGACCAAACTGGTCAGTCGTAATTCTAAAGTAAATATCTAAAGTAAATATCGATTGTCAGAAAAATTCGATTGATAAATATAGTTACCAAACCAGTATTAACGAACAATATTCAATAGAGGTTCCACTTCACAGCTGACCATTGACATGACATGTAACGCCCTTAAAACCGGGATTAGAGGACCCATGACATATTATATATATTATACATAATTCAATAATATAATAACCCCGAAAATGCTACAAGGATCTTTAAAAGATAAGGTATGAAACAAGATACAACCACTAATCAAGAATACAAACTTTTTACAACCTTTGTAAATTCAAAATTTACAATTTTGATTTGGAATTTTCCAAATAACTCAACTATATCTGAAAATCTAAAAGATTTTAACCGATGCTCTCACAACGCTTCTACCTGAGCCGAGTGCCTAAAACTTTCTATCTTCTTGCTTATCTACCAATATTAGATTAACAAAAAATAAATGAGCTAAAAGGTTCAGCAAGTAAATATGACCACAATATCTAACTAACAAACTTGGCAGTACAAACTATCTCAAAAGATTGGAACACAGGTTTAGGGTGTTCAGGATTCAAGTAGGATTTTGAGAAGAATGGTTAACTGGGTTTAACATCTCTGATTCAATTCTTTCTCCTAAAAGCTTTTCAAATCTTTTACTTTCTTTTCGAAATAAATTTCCAATTGTGTTAAATAAAAAAATAGTGCATAATGCACGAACATACTTCATGCAAAATCAATAAAGTAAGATTGGAGTGTATAACTTATAAATATAATATGGGTGATCATCCTGTACTGACCTCCATCCGGTTATAAAGAAACCTGAGGCACTATTTTATCCTTTTTACTACCGGTCTATTCCCGGTTTCCATAACGCTCCGGTCCATCTCCGAGCTCCATACATGTAACACCCCCAAATCCGGGGTCAGGATTGGGTATCACTACACAACTTTAAATAATAAAAACCTGTATATTAAAATAAATATACAGATAATCCCTCATTATTCAGGATCACTTACAGGTTATAGTATGAAATAAGAATCTAACCTTCTAAAATTTTCATTGTCTAAATACAATTTCATTACCTCACTACTACTTTCCTTGTATTGATCACTCTGACACCTCCAAATTTCTTCAGCTGGAATCTCACCACTTTTGCTTTCTATTAAAAGCTATTCACTTTTGTCCTCATTTGATACTGAAAGAAATAAGAGTTCACAAAGCAAGAGTGAGCCAAAAATGCCCAGTAAGTATCATAAATGGTTTCCAGGTATCAGATCAGAAAACTCCTGGAAACGATTGTTGAATGATTTTAAAAACATCTTTACATATTTAAATAGTTGAGCGAACAAAACATCGGCCCTCATTGGCCTTTAATCATAAATCACATTTTTCTGTAAAAGAACAGTGATCGTTTCAATATTTCATCCTTTTGAATCAAATCTTTGTTTGATTTGTAATTATGAACTATTCGGGAAGGAATGCCATTAATGGCAATCAACAATAAATTAGACTGGACACTAGAAACCAATATATGCACTATAACCTGCTGATCAGTCAGGATACAGTGTGGATCTATAGCCAACTACATATACCCAACCAACATATGGGGTACCCAGGCAACTATGGCCTAATAATCAAAGAACCATCCATTTCTGGCCCTTAGGGTCCAGCGCATCACTGTCCCTCATCGTAACCATCCAGTTCGTGGAGTATTTTGATGTCAAATCATTTTGATCTCAAAACATCTCAATTCAGGGTTCGCAAATAACTCGAAAGAATGGGTATTTGCTCAAGAGAGCAATCGATAATATAGGAACAATAATGAAAGGAACTTGCATAATTAAGAGTAATTGCAACGAGATATAAAAACATTTAACTATTCTGAACTTAGAATAGGAACAAAGAAATATTTGCAGTAATTTAGGAGATAGGTTATGAATACTTGCCTCAATTGATAATCTACTGATCTTTAACTAGCTGACATATCACTCAGTCATGTTGCATCTGTATTCCTCTTGAAGGGCTACTTAACCTTTCTTATCATTTACTCCCTTAGGTTTATCTTTATTCTGAATCCACTCGTTTCATTACTACACGCTATCAGGCTTTACTTCTACAATTTATGTCTGGCTTTGAATGCCTCGAACTATGTGCATCTATCATAAATAATACTATTCAATGAACTAACAATATATATAATTATCTAGTCTATATATTTATTCTTATTATCTACCCGCCCGATAATAACAGATAAAGATCACATCTCAATCAAATAATGTTTAAAAGACACGTTGACGCTTTATCCACATAACACGTACACATAGGGCATGAAATCATATAACACATGATCACGTAATTCATGTAGCACATAAGTTGAATCGACAAAAGATAGGTCTAAATACGTTTAGAATTGAAATCGGGTCAAAAAGAATATTTTATCGATCAATTATTGACTCGGAATGATCCATAAAACAAACGTCCTTTAGATACAGAGGAACTTAGGTCTCGAAAATATTTTTTATAGAAGCAAAATATTTTTCTGAGTCTAGAGGCGTTCGTTTCGTATTAAACGGACGAACGGTTGATTTATTATGAATTTTTGAATATTTTTCGGAATTAAAATGGGTCTCCGAATCATTTTGTAATTAAATAATAGGGTTCGAATACCTAAATATGACTTTAAAATAATTTTATAATAATTATCGAGACTTCAAAATAATTTTAAAATGATATTTTAAAGCTCAAAACTATTTTTCTAAATTTTTAAATCATTTTTAAATAATTAAATCTAATATATAAATCAACTAAAATTAATTAATAATTAATTAAATTAATTAATCAATTAATTATAAATTAATCGATTAATTAAAATAATTAAAAACTAATTAAAATTAATTAGTAAAAATAATTTTGATTTATTTTTGAATAAAAAATAATTATAATAATTTTATGAATTTAAAATAATTAAATAAACATTTTTCTCATATTTAAAAATAATAAATAAATCATTTTTAAAAATAATTTAAATAGCAGGGATCAAATTGTAACTTTTAAAACTGTAGGATATCGAATGCAAATTTTGAAACTTAATGCGGAGGGTCAATTTTGTAAAAATGAAAAGTTTGAGGACTGAAACTCACCATCTCCAAAACCCTGGGGGCTAATTGGCAATTTTGCCAATCGCCGCCGCCCAGGTCGCCGGAGACGGTGACGGGCACGACGCCGGAGGCGTCTCGTCGCTCAAATCATCACCAAAAACTCCAGATCGGTTATGTAGCTCACCTAGGTCTCTTCCGTGGTTATAGATACGTCTGAAATAGCCTTATATGACCGGAAATTCGAGTTAAAAACTCCCCCCGCCGCCGTGTTCTTAAAATCCCGCGAACCGATTTCGTACACCAACACCCGAGTTGTTTACATAAACAGATTGCAAATGGAACGATCTATCTGTTCGTATAATTTGTTTTACCCCAGAATTACCACAAACGAAACCCCCAATTCCTGATTTAGAACATTCGAAGTTCAAAACCCTAATTTCGTAACCCAAAAATCAAACTCAAATTTAACCATATTATTCAACTCAGTTTTGACATATAATATACCAAATTGACCAGAAAATTAATATCTACATGATTATGCCATCAAATCATATCAAAAACATCAAGAACAAAAATCCATAATTTAATCCATAATAAATTTGAAATAAAATAATTATCAGAAAAATACCTTGATTTCTGCACTAAAATGGTTGATTGATTCAGAAAGTACTTTTCGAGAGCTTCGTTTTGATATATTGCACGCTTGAATCGGAGTTCGGTAACGCCTTCGTTCGTGCATTTGATTCTCAAGAACGTATCGTTTTTAGGGTTTTTCTCTGTAATTACTATATTTTTACTGGTTGCAAATGAATAAACGAATAAAATGAAATAAGAAATATGTTATTTATATTTACGGAATATTGGTTCGTTCTGGATCGTTTTGGATCGTTAATTTAGTTGCTTAGCTGCTAAGTAACTGCAATAACGATCCGATTTGATATCAGTTTTGGATAATTATCCCAACCGGGCTTTTTATAAAACACTCTATACAAAAATAATGTAATAATATCTCGTCTTTCGAGAATACGGGTTTCGTTGATTCACCGAAATGATTATCGTTTCGAAAATCTTGCGCCAGGCCGCGCACAGGTCAAACCGTAATCCGGATCGAAAAAGTCAAAACACGAAAAATGTCCGGAATTACCAGATTAGGTTAGGAAGGAGTTTTTGGAAGAGTTTCGGGTTGTAAAAATGTAAAAACGGTTAAAGTCGGACGATTCCCCGCTTATAAAATAATTTTGTAATTATTCAGAAAATAATTAATAATTCATAAATCATTATAAAATCATATAACACTCCAAAAATTACCAGAAAAATATCTTCATTATTTATATTTTATTCGGAACATATTAAAATTAATATACTCACATTTTATTATATACAAACATCCAAATATTATTATCAATCATCAGATAATTCACCAAAAATTCATATAATATTCACATAATAATCATATATTGATACAAATAATTACACAATATTTCCCGGATGTTACATCCTTCCCTCTTAAAAGGATTATGTCCTCAGAATCACACTAAGGAATAGTACTGATACTTTTCAAGTATATCAGTTTCATTTTCTCAGGTGAATCTCTCAACCTTATAATTTTTCATAACTTTAACGTATAATATCAATCTTTCTGTAATAGCTTCTCGCTAACAACATATTCTATTTGTTGCTTGTATAACTCAATTCAAATCTCCATCTTCTATATATAATGGAGCTAACTTACTCTTTCTGGATATATACATACAAACGCCCTATGTATTCGTTATACGGGTAGTGGTGAAGCCAACTCACTTCTATTTATCCTGTCTAATTTACTATCCGCAAGGGACCAGCATAACACATCTTAATTCTCTTTTTCTTTCTAATTCTAGTAACTCGTGCTTATGAGCGTTTCCAACTGTTACTCGGTGTTGAACCTCGTCCCCATATGTTTCTTCGTTCAAATAACCTAATTTGTAATCGCTTCCCATCGCATTCAAGGCTCTTTAATCGATCATGTAATCTTCTTCTTCATCTGTAAATGATGTACTGAGACCATGGCGTATTTGATTTCTGACTTTAACCATGATATTTTCCAAGTACCTTCCTTATAATTTCTCAGGTCTCATCACTTTAATCACAACTCAGTCTCATCACTTTAATCACAACTCAACGGTCTCTAACCGATATTAAATCTATCAGTTACTCACGTAACTTGAATCAACCTTCATTTTATGCATAGGGAGCTAAATCACCCTTCTTAGTCATATACATTTTAACATTTTATGAACTCATCATGCTTGTAATAACAAGGCCAACTCATTCGTAATCGTTCTATCTATCTCATTGTCTAAGTAGACTAACTTAATTTATACTAATCTGCTTCTCTTTCTAATTCTAATAATTTGTGTTTATAAACCTTCCATTTTCCCTGACTGTTCTACTTTACATCTCGCGTCTCCTTCTATTTGGTTAGTCTGGCCTATGATCATTTTCAATCGTATTCGAGAACCTTTAACAGGTCTTTTGTACTTCTCATTCGTGTGCGCTCGATATACTGAGCTCATGGCGTCTGATACTTCGAAATGTTCGAAATTTATTCAAAACTATAAAAAAATTAAAAGAAAATCTCGGCAATCGCATTTAATTCACCACTTTGTAGTATTTTTCAATTTCTTTTCAATCACTAACAAGTATATTCATCGAGCGAAATCTTTTACTATCTGAAAGGAAATATTAATTTGAAATAGAATGAACCATAACTTTATTCAAAACCGAACTCTTGGTACTAATACCAATTTTGTTGTCATATCAAATTAGATATCAATATGAACTTTGATGCTAACAACATTCCATACTGAAGTCAACATCAATCATCTATATTAATACCACCTTTGATATCTAACAACAAAGTAAGTATCAGTATAATCCAAAAGTCGGATCAAAACCTGTTCTCAATTTCTAACTTTTCCAATTCCGTTATCCACTCCCCGACAATCTTAGTGATATTCACTCTTTCTTTTCTACTCAAGACATCTGTCTCTGAATGGATCTTTCTTGGTTGGTAATTAACCATACTTCCGTAGCTCATAATTAATTATAACCAGAGTTCATACCTTTGTAGCTTAGAACGCAGTTGCTAATCTTTTACCCTTCGCATGCATATCTCCAGGTGTTCAACTTGGTCTTCCTTAGTTCTTGAATGGGCGAGGATGTTATTAATAAATACAATCACACTATCCAATTACTCCTTATACACTATGTTCATTTAATCTTCAGACTTGCAATTTCTGATAACCGATGTGTGACTTCATACATCCCTTCTCTTTTCTCCATGACCACTTTTTGTATAGCGCGAAGTACCCTTTATTTCATTATTCTTGCATTCCACATTTCTGAAGTTTTCCTTCACTCAATATCTCATTTCTACTGGGTTATACGATACAGGGCTTTTGACACCAACTCGACTCGTACAGTAATTAATGAAAATTCTTACCTCATTTCGCGAGGTAACCTTGGTAAATCATTTGTTAGAATCTTCGGGACTTCACTTTAATTATGGAGAATTTCGATATGAGCATTGTATCGTTCTTCTTTAATAGTTTGCCACGAATACTGTTGTTTAATCTTCCCTGCTTACGCGCATTCTTTGAATGAAATTCTTGTCTTCAATTGCCGGTGTTTTACTTCATTCCCCTATCAGTTCTGGCATATCTGATGTTCACAACTTGCATATATCCTGGATTATTTTATAACATTTCTTTGTCATCCTTTTGATTCCACTTCTTTTCTTATTTAGTTCTTCATTCTCATTATTCACTAACTCTTCTAACATAAGGAATGTCTCTTTCTTGATAATATTAATATGTGCATTATTAGATAAACCAGTTCTGAAGTTAATAAAAGGCTTTTATTTATAATATTTAAGTTCTTATTGACAGAATTATCAAATTCATCGATGGTTATTTTCTTAGCCTTACTTAGATCATCATTGATCGCATATTTGGTTTTCTCCAATTGATCAACATTTCCCTTTTTTTCTAGAATTCACACACGGACTTCATTAGTCTTCGTCTTACATCAGATACTTGGATCTGCGAGCTTTCTAGAACTTTATTCAATCGCTATTCGATATGGGTATACTTCCAAGTCCTTCTTGGAACGCTATTATAGATGATAGAATCTCTTTACTTTATCTTGAACCTTCGGTTCTTGTAAATATTCTTCTTACTAGCATGTACCAATTACTTTCTGTTCCTCTTGTTTATCGAAAAGGGCGTATTCATCTAGATAAAATCTCACACATGTCTGCAGTAACATCACGCTAATTCTACTGAACTTTCGATTTCTGCTAATGCCATCACTTCCTTCAACTTGCTAACCGCTTTGATTTCGGATCTGAAAATCATGCTAGAGCTTTACTCAATCTAATTGGAATGGATCTCCATTTAGCTAACCATTAGTTGGTAAATTTGATCAATTAACTCTTTTAATTGATCACTTAAACCAGTGCTGACTAGCTAACTGGAATCAAAAACCAATTATATAAAGTCGGTTTGGGCATACTAACTTTCTCAAGATCCGATATCGCAGTTACTTGGAGTACTGACGAGAATGATAATATACTTCTTTATCCTTACATGTAGGGTAATTTCTGAAAATTTGGGCAGCACTTCCCCTATATCATTGACTACCAGTCGGACTCAAGCCGACACCATCAATCAACCAAATCGTCCACAATCATATCCATCCACTTCCATCAACCAAATTCATCCATTCACCATAATTCAAACTATATCATTCTGACCAGCATTTGTATGATTAACTGGCATAACATATATCTTTTTCAAATGGAACTAAAGTCTTAAACCAATAATGATTAATATAACCATACTTTTCTCAGTTCTTTCAGAATATTACAAAATTTTATTTTGTAGGTCTTTTAACTTATCTCTTATCATTACTAATTGGGTATAGTTACTTTTGAAAATTATGCCGTATCCTTCAACGAACTACACCAATCCTCCTTCTTTGACGATACACACTCAATTTCATTAGTAAGTCTGTTGATCTTTTAATAACCACGGAGGGTCTTAATTATTATCATCACCATCGTGTGAAAATTCCATCATCAGTTTGTTATTTCTTAAAAGGTCTCGCAGTCAAATCACCATTACTTTACCTCCACTTATGTTCCCGTATCGAGCTTTCGTCACCAACCCGGTTATGGGTATTAAATTCATCATAACTTATTTACTCAAGGTGGAGAACTTCAAAATTTCTTGAAGAACACGTTCAAAATTTGTTTGCAATTAAGATTTCTTTGATGTTGAATCTTCTTGACAAATATCTTTCCACAACGAAGGGATGCTTCACGTATTAATTGCCTGTCTGAGTCAGTGTTCAGAATTCCCTTGATCTCCGATTGTTGTCCCGACACTCGTTCTCTTTGCATACAGCCTTACTTCCTTAGTTTATAACTATTTTATTTGTTACGGTTCACTAATCATTCATTCCACGTCAAAATCCTGTGATTTGAAGCGCGTCATGTTAACACAATCTATCATACTAATGAGATCCTCGTAACATGAACAACTGTCTGACTTGATGTTTTCGCCACGTCCATGTTATCGATAAATTCCTTCTTCCTTACCTGCAAATGTCCACCATTTATCGGTTTGCAGTCGTATCTATGTTTGTTGTATAATTCCACGTGCCACACTATTTTATTTCTTTTGAAACCGTCAGAGAACATACTATACGCAAGAGGAGAGTTTGCGAATATGACTTTGATTGAAAACTGAATAAGGAATAACAATGCCACAAACGATTGGGAGAATTTGTAATTCAGTAAATTGAAGGGAGAAGAATGAGTGAAGATTTAGATGTGAATGAGACAACCATATTCGTACTCAAGATAGTCAGTCTTTCATACTATATGGCATACAACACATGATTATGTGGCATCCCACCCGACTCTTCATCATTTCAACAAAGTGTCATACTTGTCTCGATCAGGAATCAGTAATTTGAGAATAGAAATAATTCAGAAGGAATACAATAAATTTTCTTTTGTCTTCGCCTAATATGATTTATCCACAGAAAAAACTCATATGTATTCAAGAATCAAGAAGAACATATAGTATCGTATTAAGAGAAGGAATGTCGATATTGATCACCTTCCACGCTTCACCTACGTATGCCTTCAGAAACCAATCGAATGAGAGATTCACAGTTTAGGTCACATTATAACTTCGAAATGTCGTCTGGAAATGCCTCCACATTAAATGCTTTTATGATTTGATTGTAATTGCGTCCCTACAAAATTTATAATTATTACTTCTGACTTCTTCTATGCCACGTAGAATAACAATCGATCCCGTCACGCTTCAACTTTGTCGATTAGAAATATTATCTTTTGCCAAATCATCTGAAAGAGTCTTCTATTTTCTTCAATCATCCTTTGTCCATTCGAATTACAAATCTTGTTAAATTTTAATAATTTCATGAATTGGGTAAATAATATTTTAGCATGTTCATTCAATTGTTGGTATTATTTAAACAAAGATTACTTTCGTTTTTCACGAAAACTTTAAACTTTCTCCCTGCTGGGGGGGTCTACTTAGTCCTACGAACTTACAACACTGAGTCTATATCCATTCTTTTTTTAGGTCATTTTCTGTTTATAATACCAAGAACTTAAATAGTAATTCGATAACCAAATTGTAAAACTCATTTCATGCAAAAATCTTCTGAAAGTTGATTAAGAAAATCTTCTCCGAAATCTCATTTTAAAATTTTGAAAATCAGATATTTGGTCATCATTACTATATAAGTTACTTGTTATTCTCTTGATCCACTAATGAAATATCTAATTAAAGCAATGCCCATAGAAGGGTCTCTCCATTTTGGTACATCTTCTACTTTTCCTTGGATTCTGCTCGCACTTATTAGTCGGCGAAATTCCATTTACTATTGTATATCATTTATTCACAATTCTACAGCAATGCTGACATCTGGTACTAACTCTGATATTCTCGTCGTCGTTCTGGATGTTATACTTACAACCACACAAGTAATTCGACGTTCTGCTTGTAAATAAGGTCGCACCTTCTTGCTAGTCTTACCTACACCCAGTAAGGTAGATATCATTCCTCGCGCAGCACCCGATATGTGGTAACAATCTTCTCGCAACGGTGGTGCCTTTGCAGCTTACAACTTTGGCTCTTCATCAGCTTCCATTAACTAGTTGCCTCCATCGTGGAGCTCGTCCTACTACCTAATTCTAAGTTAAATCGTACCAAATTCACCTAGCCTCTCTTTCACAAGTTCTCACAAGAATCAATCACATTTTCTTCAAACCCGTATAAAATGTAGGGTAACATACCCAGTCTCCGTCGATCTGTCGATCCCTCATTACTGTAGGATCGGAGAACTCAATATACATATAGCGTTGCGATATTTGCCTTACCTTTTCCCCAACAATCCTGGCTTACCAATTCCGTATCAGACCTGCTAATCCTCATTCGCACTCAATTCGAACTTAAAATGAGTATGCCTAGGGTCTTCCCTATCTCATATGGCCTATCACTCCTATCTTACCCTCACCTATTCTTATTTCAGTGACCAATAACCTATAGCTCTGATACCAACTGTAACACCCCCGAATCCGGGGTCAGGATTGGGTGTCACTACACAACTTTAAATAATAAAAACCTGTATATTAAAATAAATATACAGATAACCCCTCATTATTCAGGATCGCTTATAGGTTATAGTATATAATAAGAATCTAACCTTCTAAAATTTTCATAGTCTAAATACAATTTCATTACCTCATTACTACTTTCCTTGTATTGATCACTCTGACGCCTCCAAATTTCTTCAGCTGGAATCTCACCACTTTTGCTTTCTATTAAAAGCTATTCACTTTTGTCCTCATTTGATACTGAAAGAAATAAGAGTTCACAAAGCAAGAGTGAGCCAAAAATGCCCACCAAGTATCATAAATGGTTTCCAGGTATCAGATCAGAAAACTCCTGGAAACGATTGTTGAATGATTTTAAAAACGTCTTTACATATTTAAATAGTTGAGCGAACAAAACATCGGCCCTCATTGGCCTTTAATCATAAATCACATTTTTCTGTAAAAGAATAGTGATCGTTTCAATATTTCATCCTTTTGAATCAAATCTCTATTTGATTTGTAATTATGAACTATTCGGGAAGGAATATCATTAATGGAGATCAACAATAAATTAGAATGGACACTAGAAAGCAACATATGCACTATAACCTGTTGATCAGTCAGGATACAGTACGGATCTATACCCAACTGCATAGACCCAACCAACATATGGGGTGAAAGAGATATGTCCTACGTCCAATCATGTATGAGGATTTAGGAATAACTTTTATGTAATCTGTTTTGATTTCATTGATATTAATAAAAGACTTATTCTGTTTTTATTGTGGGCTCTATCTATTTAAATGTTTAAATAAGATATACCACAGTTTAGAGTAAAGCTTTTTATGGATTGTGATGAGATCATAATAATGAGACCTAAAAGATGATAACTCTAAACTTAAATAGTTCCTGGTCGTAGGATTACTAACTGGTAATTAATAATCCGCAAAGATCGGTACACACTATACTTGCTTCATTATGAAGGATGTCTGTTCTCATAGACATTTGTGTGGTGACACTATAGCTAGTATGTAGGTGCTTATTATAGAATAAGTTCACTGAACATGACTCACACAGCTGAACAGCTGATGGAGTTCACTCACGTGTTAGCAGTTGTTCACATAGTGATAGTTGTACAAGTATTCTTAGACTTGAGGTCATCATAGTCATCTTGTGTACACTGAACTATGCTTTGGTTTAGTTCTTAGTCTCAAGGGACAATTATAAGGGCTCTACTGGGTATAGGAATTTGTACACGAAGATAGTGTATGAGCAATAAAGGATCTACCCCTTCCAGTGTAGGAAGAGAATGTTCAATGCTGATCCACTTATGTTAGTTCAGGAATCTCTGGCCAGAGTGAATGAAATTAGAAAGGAGTTTCTAATTTACATTAAATAGAACTAAGCATAGTGAATGGGAAAGCAAGTGATTAAATAAGATAGTCTTGACACAAGTTCCATGCCTTGTATTTAATCGTGACATTGCAGGGTAGAAGGAATTAATTGTACGGTAACTACTCACTGAATAGGTTCTTGGTATTCTAAGCAGTGAATTCGTATTATCCGGATAGTCGCGATATGCTGAGAAGTATCCCTCACGATGTAGAATAAATATGATTAATTAATTAATCATATTTAATAAATTAGAGAATTTATATAAATAATGATAAAATAGTTTTATTATTATTTATTTCTACTACCGGCTTAATATTGAACCTACAGGGTCACACCATAAAAGAGAATGATTTAATGGTGGAGAAATTAATTAATAATGGCTGATAATTATTTATTTATGAAATAAATAATTAATTGGAAAATTTAATAATTGATTAAATGAGATTTAATTAATTATAAATTAATTAAGAAAAAGTTCTTAACATTATTAATTAAGAATTTAATTTTTGGAAATTAAATCAAGTGAGAGAATTATTTCTAAAGTGTTTAGAAAAAGGATTAATAATTAAAAGGTGTTTTAATTATTAGTGAGAATAATAAAGGGTTAATAATAATAATAATATTTTATGGGAAAATTTTCAGCTGAAATTTTTTCCTTTAAATATACTATTATAGACCCTATATTTTGCCTCAACCAAAAAGATTTACAAAACCCTAATTCTCTCCATCTCCTCCTCCTTCATTACATCGTTTTCTTGGTGGATACCGGTGGAGTGCTTCACACTTGAGGAGTAGCTGCTAAGGATCTCCGTTCATCATTCTTGGATCGCTATTAAAGACCTCCATCTTTCCATTAACGTAAAGCTTCTTAAGGTAAACATACTGAACTACGAATTAAATATTATTTTTTTCGCATGGATCCTGCGGAGGGTTTCGGGTTTTTAAGATTAAATTTACGTTTTCGCACAATAAAATGTTCTAACTCAAATATAAATATAAGTGTATAGATTAGCACAATACAGAATAAAACTTAAGTGAATCAAAACACAAGTAATTAAAAACAAGAGTCTTAAAAACTTTCTAGTGGATTTGAATGATTCCACCAGAGATATATATTATATATCGAGAGAACCCTGTGTGCAAGAATGCTCACAGCTGCTTACAAATATTGAACTGCTGAGAATACAGAGAAATGCTAAGAATTCTGCTTACAAATGTTTCTCTTGTTGTCTCTCAGATACTTGTTTCTATTTGCTACTTCTTGGTTTATATATCACCAAGATTAAAAAGTAATAAGATAAGATAATAAAAACAAAAACTATCTAATCTATTACAATACTACTTCATTACTCTATTCCAGCATCTTTGAATATCTTCATAATAGCATGGAAATGGCAATGCTTCTTTGTTCTCGAAAACCCAGTTGAATAGGCTACCATATTTCATTTGCATCCACTCGACGCATGTGACTGTGTTGTCACTGTCAACTGATATTTGAATTCTTTATCCGTCGGGTTCATGATCATTCGTCGAGATATTGATCATCCGTCGAGATATTGATCATCCGTCGGGTTGGCTATTTGATCATCCGTCGACTTCATTGTAGGTTATCCGTCGGGTAGCAAACTGGCACTTGACTTCATTTCACTTATGCAGAATTACAAGACATCATCTATGTACAATTAATCAACATATTCTGCATATCTAGTTAAATTTAACATGACTTGAATACTACTTACAGAATCTACACAATGGTGAATGCAGAAATGTGCTACAGACTCATTATTACATAAGCTACTCACTCGATGGATAATAAGTCATCATCCGTCGGGACTATAATGAGTCATCCGTCGGGACTATAAATCTTATCCGTCGAGTGCTACATTATTTCACTAAGTAAAATCTACTAAGGTGTTTTGTTCAAGTAATCATCAAGTACACAACATATACACAACAATCTCCCCCAATTTATGTATACTGGAATTGTAGCCATAAATTAAGAGATACTTGATGATAACAAAATACCCTAAAAAATATAACTTTAAAGAAAAGTAGATAATACTGAAAAGTGCTTCAAATAACAGAAATGTACAAAATTTTGCTCACAGTCATTTTCAAGTTGCTCCTCTAGCCTGAGCAGATTTATCTAGTTTCTTGAAGGTCTGGATCTTTTTGCAAGCTTCCTGTTATTTTCATCAATCTGATTTTGGAGCTGCCTGTGGAATTCCAGTTCATCAGATTCTGAGAGATTTAGCTTTCCTTGCATTTCCAAAAGAGTCTCATTGCTAGAGATACTCAATTGGTCTTCCAATCTGAAGAATCTTCTCACACCTTTGTCATCAATGAACTCCATCAGCTAGTAGGGCCTTAGATGCACTCTTCTCCCTATGTAAGGGATGATTAGAGTCTTTGGGAGTGCATTTTTAGCTCTAACACTCCTTAGTTCTTCAATCTTCTTCAATACTAGTCTTCTTGCAGTGACATTGAACCCAAAGTTCTTCTTGAAGGATGAGTAAACTTTAATCAGTACAGCTTGGCTCTCTTGAAGAATCCTGTGAAGTGGCCACTGAATCTCCTTTCCTCCTTTGTACTTAAACACTAACCTTTCAGGTAGGTTTCTGTATGCATCAATACCTCATACTTCATCTAGTTCATCCAGATAGAGATTTAGATCAGAAAATTCTTTGATGTCACACAAGTACAGATAGTCTCCCTTATTGACTTTGGGCTGAGCTTTGACTATAGATTTGGATTTGAGAGGTGACAGCTTCACTTTCTTGACTGCTCTTGACTTTGTCCTTTTTGGCTTACTAAGGATTGGTAGATTGAAGTCTGGAATTGGTATGTTCTTCCATTCTATTGGCTCATCCTTGGGCATAATAGGTTCACCATGAATATTCCTGTAGGGATCCACCACCCTTATGTCTTCAAATACCACAGATGGCTTTGTTGCATGAGTTGTAGCTGGTGTAGATTCCTTAGAAAATTGATCTTCCAATTCCTTGTCAACAATATCCAGTCTCCTTTTAGTTATTTTAGCCAATTCTTTCTTTCTTGGAGATTTCTTCTGTTCTTCAACTTGCTTCCTTGATTCAGTAGCTTCAGATGGTTGAGAGGGAATTTGTTGTGATGAATTTACAGCATGTAGATTGGCCAAGATAGCAATCTGCTCTTTCTTCTGTTTAGCCTTTTTAACATCTAGAGCAGCCTGCTTCTTTTCCTGCTTCAATCTAGCTTTTTCTTCTCTCTTTGCTTGAGCAAATTGAGGGTGTCCAGCCACCAAACAAATTTCTTTCCCATTTCTGAAAATCTTAGCAATCCTCATTTTAGAAGCTGAATCAGCTGGATCCTTATAGAAGGCAATTGATCTTGACAGATGCTTCTTCTCATCAGGATTGGGTGTCTCATACATAGTGTCCAAGGGGTTCTTCAAAGATGATTTTGAGTAGTTTGCCCTTGGTTTAAGAATCATTTTTGGAGACTTGATGCAGGAAGATTGTCCTTTTTCCAGATAGTTCATGCTCATCTCATTCACACTAATTTGCTTGACTTGAGAGTGATGGATGGCTGACTTAACTGGCTCCTTGACAAGTTCAAATTCTTCTATATCTCCTCATCAAACTTCTCCCAGTTGACCAAACTCAACTTTTCCTTCTCAGCAACTTTCAAGTTGGCTGCTGCTGCTTGAATCAGATCTATACCATCTGTGACTGGTGGCTTTGAGATAGTAATTGAAGGCACAATTATTTTACTGATTTGTATCTGAAGCTTCTCCCCCCCACTTGGTCCTTTCTCCCCCTTTTTGTTATCATCAAGTTGAGTTGTGGATGAAGTTTGAGCTGCCACCAGTTTTTCAAGTAGATCGGTCTGTTGGTCTTGATGGAGATGAATGGCAGTCAAAGATGCTTCCATAGCTGACACTCTTGTGTCCAAGGATTCTATCTTGGTTGCAAGATCAGAATTTTTCCTTAATTGCCTCTTAATGTCAATCATTGCAGTGTCTGGAAGTTTAGAGTCTATTTTATCTGAAATGGCCTTCTTCATCTCCTCAATATCACCCTTCATGATGTTCACATCTCTAGCATGCTGGAAGCCCTGGATTTGCTGAAGTTGTAGGGAGGCTAGATGTGCCTGAAGGAGCTTCTTGGTGCTAGAATTGGTAGTGGTTTGAAGAGCAGTGTGAGTTTGATTATTTAACTGGATCAGGGTTGTCTTGAAGTAATGTTCATCACAGTGCTTTGAGAATGCCCATGATGGCATACCTGACCTTGAGCTTGAGCCTACTTCTCCTCTTATGTCCATTGCTTCATCTTCACTATCCCCACTCCCATCTCCAAAGAAATCAGCTGAACCTCCAGTCTCATAGTCCACATCACCAGCTGTAGAAGGCAAAGCTGTGATGGCATCCTTAGCCCTTAGCATAGACTGGGTGGTATGCACCAGATTGAGCATCCTTTCTGTATTGTCATTGCCCTGTTCAGCTAGAATTTGATAAGCTGGAACAGGGTGAGTAAATGCCTCAGCATCAAGAGAAGTAGAATCTATAACAGCTTTAGAATGCTGAGATAGTCCTTCCATGTCTGCATCCTGGGCATTCATTGTTCACTAGCAATAACATCCATCCTTATTGCTCCAATACCTGCATTTCTCGTTTTCTCTCTTTTGTTGCATCAGGGTCTCACCCTGGCTCCCCACCCTCACACCCTCACCTTCACCTACTAAGGTGGGACTCCTCTCACTCCCTTTTGCCAATCCTAAAGAAATGGATTGCAGATTTTCACTCATTTCCTCTCCTTTTTCCTGGGAGCAACCTAGACTCTCACTCAAAACACTCTTCTCTCTCAATCCTAAGAGTGACTGCACAACCACTAAATCTTCTGCACTTGAAAGAATTGAAGTTTGAAGCT
This sequence comes from Apium graveolens, assembly GCF_009905375.1. Taxonomy (NCBI): domain Eukaryota; kingdom Viridiplantae; phylum Streptophyta; class Magnoliopsida; order Apiales; family Apiaceae; genus Apium; species Apium graveolens. The sequence continues at coordinate 66,738,387 of NC_133649.1, forward strand.
GTGCAGAGATACTCAACGGATGAGTGATATCCATCGAGTGAGTGGTTTTGCTATCCGACGGATAACTGCTGTTAGGCTTATCCGTCGGGATACAATCACTACTCGACGGATGAGCAATATCCGTCGAAAGAGTAGAAATGAATGAGCTGGTAATAGAAACTATTGTTGACTCTGTGCTGATTGAAGATATTTTATGCACAGATGACACAACAGTTCCTGAAAGAATTGGCAAGTGAGCCAACAAATCATCTAAAAGATGATGCTCACTTGCACTAGATTTTGGCTTCCCCAACAGAGTTAAAGAATGGGAATCAGGAATTGATGTGTTTATCATATCCACATCCAGAGAATTTGTTGGTGAGTATGGTATTTGAGGTGCTTCCATAACTAGAGATTTTGGCTGTGACTCCACATTTATTGGAGCCACATCAAGCTAAATTTGTGAAGGTGCAGTGACTGTGTCTTTAGCACCAGTTTGCACAGTGTGTGTACCCTGTGCATCCCCAAAGGTTTTTGATTTCTTCTTTCTGGCATAAGTTTGGGGTGAGCTTTTATCTCTAACCCTCTTGGCCTGTGCTCTTGGTTGAGAGCTTTGTTCAATAGCTACATCCTTTTGGGAGGATGCAACTAGAAATGAGCTTTTGTCCTTTTTAAGCACAGCAGTTTGTTGGGAAACTGCAGTGTGGCTAGGCTGGAATTCACTCAACTCTCCAACCTTATTCTTGGGGTTTCTTTTATGTTCACCCCTTCCCTCACCTAACTTACCCTCCTTCACACTCCCCTCTTTGGCTTTAGTGGATTTTTCAACTGGCATCTTTTGGGAGATACCAGAGGGGGCTTTCTTTGATTTGGATTTTGAAATAATAGTAGGTTTGGCAGCTTTGGTAGGCAACTATTTGGTCATTGGCACAGTTGCCATAGCTACTCTTGAACTCAAAAAAATTGTGGAGGTTGGAATAGTTGTAGGGATGGATGAACTTACCTCACTCACCTGAGGTGCTTGCATTACAGGAAAGTAGAATATTGGCACATCCTTGTGATGATTGGCCCTGTTCAAATCTGCAATGTGCCTTCTCTCTTGAACCCAACAATCCAGTTTGTTGTTAGGGTTCTCAAGCACAATCTCTTCACAGAGGTGGTTAGCTAATAACATAAGAAATCTAGCATAATACACATTTTTACCTCTTTTATTTAACTCCCCTAATTTAAAACTTAACTCAAACAAGAAAAGATCACTGAAATTATAAAATTTATCTGTAACTAGCATGTATAGCATGTTAAGCATGGAAATATTCACTGAATCAAAATTGCTGATCTTTCCTAAGAAAACCTTTGTAACTACATCACACAAGAAACACCACTCTTTCCTAAGACCCATTCTCCTAATATCACTCAGTTTAGAAGTAGAAAGTGCATAGTGCATGGAATTGAGCATATTGACTATATCAGTGTCAGTGTGTGGTGAAGTCACATTGTTATCAGAAATTTTGAAACATGCTTTTATCACATCACTATTTATACAGAATTCTTTACCTTTAATGGTTAGAGTGCTGGTCTTATCTGTAGAGTTGTAGGTAGCAGTGGTCCACATCTCTTCAACAACTTCACAGAAGATTGTGGGTGATTCCAGCATGGCATAATTGAGCTTGCAATTCTTCACAAAGTCCATCATCTTGTGATAGTCATCCGATTGCTGAATACCCTTGTTCACTAATGCAGTGAAATTGTTCTTCTCATAAATGAACCCAGTTTGAGACATAATCTTTACAATAGGTGTCATTGTTAGAGAATAAGAGCTTGAAGAGAAAGAGAGTAAGTGCTTTGAGAGAGAATGAAATTAGAGCAGTTGAATTGAGAATGATAAAAGAAAAGCAATTGCAGTGAAATAAGCTTTTATACTATCTAAAAAATAACTGATAAAAATAATAAAGTAAAATAAAGTAACCAATAGAAATTGCCTAAAATAGCCGTTTAAAAATAAACTGTAAAAATTACACTCATTATCCGTCGTGTTATGCTTACAAACTGTAAGTATACTCGATGGATAATGTACAGGGAATTAACGGCTGCGATTAAGACAATTCGACGGATGAGGATAAACTATTATCCGTCGAGACATAAAATATTCCAGAAAAGTAATTGATTTTTATTAGCAAATTGTATTTCGACGGATGACCAAACTTGATGGATAAGGGTCATCCGTCGAGATGTAAATTTTGACTTAGCCAAAATTTCATCCAAGACTGAAAAATCAATTAAATTTTTGGTTGCATTTCAACTTACAAATTAACTCAGATAGATTTAAGAATAATTAAGCATACCTAACTCACTTACCAACCTTGAAAAGGTGTTATCATCCAGTGGCTTGGTAAAGATATCTGCAAGCTGCTTCTCACTGGGAACAAAATGTAGTTCCACAGTACCATTCATTACATGTTCCCTTATGAAATGGTACTTGATATCTATGTGCTTTGTCCTTGAATGTTGTACTGGATTTTCAGTGATGGCAATTGTACTTGTGTTATCACAGAAAATAGGATTCCTCTCAACCTGCAAACCATAGTCTAGCAATTGATTTCTCATCCATAAAATCTGTGCACAGAAACTGCCAGCAGCAATATATTCAGCTTCAGTTGTTGAAGTAGAAACTGAATTTTTCTTTTTACTGAACCAGGACACAAGCTTGTTTCCTAGAAATTGACAGGTTCTTGTTGTACTCTTTCTATCAATTCTACAACCTGTATAATCTGCATCTGAATAACCAGTTAGATCAAAACCAGAATCTCCAGGGTACCAAATGCCAAGGTTTGGTGTTCCCTTGAGATATCTGAAATTTCTCTTAATAGCTATTAAGTGAGATTCTCTAGGATCAGCCTGAAATCTAGCACATAAACATGTAACAAACATTATATCTGGCCTACTAGCTGTTAAGTACAGAAGTGAGCCAACCATGCCTCTATAACTTGAAATATCCACGGACTTTTCAGTAGTATTTAATTCAAGCTTAGTTGCAGTGGCCATGGGAGTTTTTGCAGATGTGCAATCCATTAGATCAAACTTCTTTAAAAGATCAAAATATATTTAGTTTGACTAATGAATATTCCATCACTAACTTGCTTAACTTGTAAGCCAAGAAAGTAAGTTAGTTATCCCATCATACTCATTTCATACTTCCTTTGCATCAATTTGGCAAACTTTTTACAAAGTTTCTCATCTGTAGAGCCAAAAATAATATCATCTACATAAATTTGAACAAGTATACTAGAGCCATTAACATTTCTGAAAAATAAAGTTTTATATACAGTACCTCTTGTGAAGTGATTTTCCAAAAGGAACTTTGATAAAGTGTCATACCAGGCTCTAGGTGCTTGCTTCAGTCCATAAAGTGCTTTCAGAAGGTAATAGACATGTTCTGGAAAATTTGGATCTTCAAAACTAGGAGGTTGATTGACATAAACTTCTTCCTCCAAATCTCCATTCAGAAAGGCACTTTTGACATCCATTTGATAGACTTTGAAATTGGTATGGGCTGCATAGGCTAAGAAGATTCCGATGGCTTCAAGTCTTGCAACAGGAGCAAATGTTTCATCAAAATCTATTCCTTCTTGCTGACAATAGCCCTTAGCAACCGATCTAGCTTTGTTCCTGACAACTATGCCATTTTCATCCATCTTATTTCTAAATACCCACTTGGTTCTATTGGATTCTTTCCTTTAGGCTTGGGCACCAGCTTCCATACATTATTCCTTTCAAATTGGTTTAGCTACTCCTGCTAGCTAAAATCCAATCAGGATCCAACAAAGCTTCTTCTACCTTCTTTGGTTCTTCCTTGGAAAGAAAGCTGCTGTATAAACATTCTTCCTGAGTTGCTCTTCTTGTTTGAACTCTAGAAGAAACATCATCAATAATAAGCTCAAAGGGGTGATCTTTTGTCCATTTCCTTTGTTGAGGTAGATTAGCTCTAGATGAAGAAACCTCATTGTTGTCTTGATGTGTGATTGAGTTTTGATTGTTAGAAACTCCCCCTGAGTTAGTGGATCTTTGATTTGAGAAATGGGAACTTTCTATAGGTGATCTATCTTGACTTCCTGCTCCTTTTGATAACCCGACGGATGGTGAATTTTGAGTACCGACGGATGAAGCTGGTTGTCTCCCGACGGATAACACATATTGCCTTCCGATGGATGAAGCATTATACAACTCGACAGATGTTGAGTTTTGTGCTTCATTGGTGGTAGATTTATCTGCATTATCCTTAGATACATTCTCTTGATCACTTTCATCATCACTGTCATCACTAACCATCTCCACATTGTCGAATTTGAGGCTCTCATGGTAATCTCCATCTTTCAGTCCTTCAATCTTTTTATCATCAAACACAACATGTATTGATTCCACAACAATGTTGGTTCTTAGATTGTAGACTCTATATGCTTTACCAACAGCATATCCAACAAAAATTCCTTCATCCGCTTTAGTATCAAACTTCCCATTTTGATCAGTTTGATTTCTCAGAATATAGCATTTGCAGCCAAAGACATGAAGAAAGTTTAGAGTTGGCTTCTTGTTCTTGAACAATTGATAGGGAGTCATGCATCTTGCTTGATTAACCAGAGAAATATTCTGAGTGTAACATGCAGTATTTACAGCTTCAGCCCAGAAATATGTTGGTAACTTAGATCCTTCAAGCATTGTCCTTGCAGCTTCAATAAGTGATCCGTTCTTCCTTTCCACTACTCCATTCTGTTGTGGAGTCCTTGCTGCTGAAAACTCATGCAGAATCCCATTTTCCTCACAAAATGCTCTCATGACAGAATTCTTGAACTCAGTTCCATTGTCACTCCTGATTCTTCTAACCTTAAAATCAGGATGTTTATTGACTTGCCTTATGTGATTGATGATGATTTCACTAGCCTCATTTTTAGACTTTAGGAAATATGTCCAAGAGAACTTTGAGAAATCATCTATAATTACTCGGCAAAATCTTTTCCTTGAGATGGACAATACATTGACTGGTCCAAACAAATCCATGTGAAGCAGTTGCAGAGGCTCTTCAATTGTTGAATCAAATTTCTTCTTGAATGATGCTTTAATCTGCTTCCCTTTTATGCTTCATTGGTGGTAGATTTATCTGCATTATCCTTAGATACATTCTCTTGATCACTTTCATCATCACTGTCATCACTAACCATCTCCACATTGTCGAATTTGAGGCTTCATGGTAATCTCCATCTTTCACTCCTTCAATCTTTTTATCATCAAACACAACATGTATTGATTCCACAACAATGTTGGTTCTTAGATTGTAGACTCTATATGCTTTACCAACAGCATATCCAACAAAAATTCCTTCATCCGCTTTAGCATCAAACTTCCCATTTTGATCAGTTTGATTTCTCAGAATATATCATTTGCAGCCAAAGACATGAAGAAAGTTTAGAGTTGGCTTCTTGTTCTTGAACAATTGATAGGGAGTCATGCATCTTGCTTGATTAACCAGAGAAATATTCTGAGTGTAACATGCAGTATTTACAGCTTCAGCCCAGAAATATGTTGGTAACTTAGATTCTTCAAGCATTGTCCTTGCAGCTTCAATAAGTGATCCGTTCTTCCTTTCCACTACTCCATTCTGTTGTGGAGTCCTTGCTGCTGAAAACTCGTACAGAATCCCATTTTCCTCACAAAATGCTCTCATGACAGAATTCTTGAACTCAGTTCCATTGTCACTCCTGATTCTTCTAACCTTGAAATCAGGATGATTATTGACTTGCCTTATGTGATTGATGATGATTTCACTAGCCTCATCTTTAGACTTTAGGAAATATGTCCAAGAGAACTTTGAGAAATCATCTATAATTACTAGGCAAAATCTTTTCCTTGAGATGGACAATACATTGACTGGTCCAAACAAATCCATGTGAAGCAGTTGCAGAGGCTCTTCAATTGTTGAATCAAGTTTCTTCTTAAATGATGCTTTAATCTACTTCCCTTTTTGGCAAGCATCACACAGTCCATCCTTAGAAAACTCCACTAGAGGAATGCCTCTAACCAGTTATTTCTTTACTAGCTCATTCATGGTCTTGAAGTTTAAATGGGATAGCTTTTTGTGCCATAGCCAACTTTCATCCTGACTTGCTTTACTGAGAAGACAAGTTACAGATTCTGCATTAGATGAGTTAAAATCAGCTAGGTACACATTTCCTTTTCTCACACCAGTGAGAACCACTTTGTTGCTTCTTTTATTAGTCACAACACAGGCTTTTGAATTGAAGGTTACTGAGTTGCCTTTATCACAAGCTGGCTGATACTCAACAGATTGTCTTTGAGATCATCCACTAAAGCAACCTCCTCAATGATGACATTGTCCTTTGAAATCAAGCCATATCCCACAGTATAACCCTTGCTGTCATCTCCAAAAGTAATACTTGGGCCAGCTCTCTCCTTAAACTCTGTGAGCAGGGCAGAATCACCAGTCATGTGTTTTGAACAACCACTATCCAAGTACCAAAGATTCTTTCTGTTTCCCTGTACACATCAAAATCAAATCAAGTTGATTTTGGTACCCAAGTTTCCTTGGGTCCTGCCTTGTTAGCTTTCTTTTTCTGTTTCTTAGGCTTTATCTCATTTGGCTTAGGAATTTCAGATTCATCCTTAGTCATTTGAGTTGGGCCTTTGAAACCATTCATTGCAACAGAATTATAATGCATATTATGACTAACAGGAATTGGAATGCTATGTGTAAACATGTTATTCCAGTAAGGCATGCTAAGTGGCATTTGTGGCATACTATATGCAGCATAATAAGGATTAGGTGCAAATGGCATGTTAGTAAAATGTGCATTCATGTTCTATGTAGACATAGCATTAACAGGCATGGGAGGCATGGCATTCATGTTAGGAAATTGAGGTTGCACAGACATGGAAGTAGGCATGGCAGATTTGCAATTAACAGACAGATGATTTACACTACCACACTTGACACAGATTTTTCTAGGAGCATATATATCAGGTGTGTAGTTATTGTGTTTGTTAATCCCTACTTTACCATTCCTATTGTTTTTCTTTTTAGTCTCTGTTTTTACCTCAATCTTTTCAAGTCTGTCACTTAACTGTTTGACAGTCATGTAACCAACATTAGCCTTTTTCCCTTTCTTAACTTGACTCGACTCTCCTGAAACAAAGTTCTTGGAAACAGACCCATTTTTCTCATTCAGCTTAACTAGTTTGGCTTTACTGATGGGCTTGCTCACAGCCGATGGATGATGATTTTCATCATTCGACGGATAACACTTTTTGTTATCCGACGGATGATCCTCATCATCCATCGAGTCTACATCTGTTAGCAGTCCATCTGCCAAATTAGGTTCTAGTTTCTTTTTGTTCTTTTTCCAGGCTTCATCACAGAAGGACTTGATTCCTTGAACTTTGGTGATTTAAGCATGGACATCCCTGGATGTTTTCCATGCCTTAATCACCTCTTGTTCACGCTCGAGCTGCTTCTTCAAAATTTCTTCCTTTTTCAAGGACTCAATTAATTCCTCCTTGGCAATCTTACACTCAATTTTTAATTTCTCAGAATCAATAAACTGAGACTCAAGCACATTATTCCTCTCACTTAAAAACAAATTGTTTTCTTCGATTTTAGCATTTTCTTTAGTAAGAGACTTAAGTGTAACACGCAAATAAAAGAACTCTGTAGACATGTCATTAATGGCATCATTACACTCAGCTTTAGATAAATGTGCAAGGTTTGTAGTAATTACCTGATTGCTTGAGGAACTTGTTTCTGTCTCATCAGACTTGGCCATTAAGGCTAGATTGACATAGCTGACATCTTCATCTTCATCCAGACCATCTGCTGCCCAGTCATTTTCTTGTGTTATGAAAGCCCTTTCCTTTTGTTTGATCAGCTCAAAGTATTTTTGCTTATAATCCACTGGCTCAAACTTTTTCTTACTGGAATCTGACTTCCTACACTTACTGGCAAAATGCCCTGCCAAGCCACATTTGATACATTTGAATTTTGATTTATCCATCATGTTTCCATTTGGCTTGGCTGCTCCAAAGTTCTTCTTGAACTTGAGCTTGGCAAATCTCCTGGAAAGAAATGATAGGTGTTCATCAATGTCCTCCATGTCATCCTGGCTCAATGAATCTTCACTTTCTACTGCAAGCCCCTTGCCCTTGTTCTCACAGACCCTTGAAGTTGATTCAACAGCTTCCATCTTCACTTTCTTCTCCTTTTCCAACTCATCAACTAGTGCAATGGATCCTCCTTTCTTCTTTCCTCTCTCCATCCTTTCATCCTACTCTATTTCAAGCTTATAGGTTTTTAGGATGCCATATAGTCTTCCAAAGTAAACTCCTTATAATCTTGTGAGTTTCTTAATGAGACTGTCATTGGTTTCCATTCCTTTGGAAGAGATCTAAGGAATTTCAGATTGGAATCTTTAGTTTGATAGACCCTTCCATGCAACTTTAGAGCATTTAGTAGTTTCTGAAACCTACTAAAGATGTCAGTGAGAGACTCACTTTTTTCATTATGGAAATGCTCATATTGCTGAATCAGGAGCTGCATCTTGTTTTCTCTAACTTGCTCAGTGCCATCACAGATGATCTGTATTGTATCCCAAACTTCCTTGGCAGTTTTTCAGTTGATAATGTTGTCAAATATATCTCCATCAACTCCATTAAACAGGATATTCATGGCCTTTTTATCCTTCCTGACTTGTTCAATGTCAAGATCAGACCATTCATGCCTTGGCTTGGGGACTGATGGCTCGTTTCCTGTTGCAGCTCTCATTGGAACATGAGGGCCTCTTTCTATGCAGTCCACATAGGCCTCATCTTGAGAAAGCATATGAAGATGCATCTTTACCTTCCAATGATGGTAATTGTCTTTATCCAGAAAAGGAATCTTGACTCCAACATCCTTCTTGTTCATCTTGTTGTATTGTTTTGATCTTTAAACTCTTTGTAAGTTAAGAGCTTGCTCTGATACCAATTGTTAGTCCCTTAACAATATGACAAGAATTACAGAAGTGGGGTTGAATGGAATTCTTGAAACTTTTTCTTGAAATAAAATGTTCTAACTCAAATATAAATATAAATGTATTGATTAGCACAATGCAGAATAAAACTTAAGTGAATCAAAACACAAGTAATTTAAAAACAAGAGTCTTTAAAAACTTTCTGGTGGATTTGAATGATTCCACTAGAGATATATATTATATATCGAGAGAACCCTGTGTGCAAGAATGCTCACAACTGCTTACAAATATTGAACTGCTGAGAATACAGAGAAATGTTAAGAATTCTGCTTACAAATGTTTCTCTTGTTGTCTCCCATATACTTGTTTCTATTTGCTACTTCTTGGTTTATATATCACCAAGATTAAAAAGTAATAAGATAAGATAATAAAAACAAAAACTATCTAATCTATTACAATGCTACTTCATTACTCTATTCCAGCATCTTTGAATATCTTCATAATAGCATGGAAATGGCAATGCTTCTTTGTTCTCGAAAACCCAGTTGAATAGGCTACCACATTCCATTTGCATCCACTCGACGCATGTGACTGTGTTGACACTGTCAACTGATATTTAAATTCTTTATCCGTCGGGTTCATGATCATCCATCGAGATATTGATCATCCGTCGAGATATTGATCATCCGTCGAGATATTGATCATCCGTTGGGTTGGCTATTTGATCATCCATCGACTTCATTGTAGGTTATCCGTCGGGTAGCAAACTGGCACTTGACTTCATTTCACTTATGCAGAATTACAAGACATCATCTATGTACAATTAATCAACCTATTCTGCATATCTAGTTAAAGTCAACATGACCTGAATACTACTTACAGAATCTACACAATGGAGAATGCAGAAATGTGCTACAGACTCATTATTACATAAGCAACTCACTCGATGGATAATAAGTCATCATCCGTCGGGACTATAATGAATCATCCGTCGGGACTATAAATCTTATCCGTCGAGTGCTACATTATTTCACTAAGTAAAATCTACTAAGGTGTTTTGTTCAAGTAATCATCAAGTACACAACATATACACAACAGTATTTGCTCAAGAGAGCAATCGATAATATAGGAACAATAATGAAAGGAACTTGCATAATTAAGAGTAATTACAGTGAGATATAAAAACATTTTACTATTCTAAACTTAGAATAGGAACGAAGAAATATTTGCAGTAATTTAGGAGAAAGGTTAGGAATATGTTAGATATATTTGATAATGTCATGTCTAATATGATTTGTGTTTAGTTTTCAGATTTTACTTAAACAGGACAAATCAGTACTTAACTGGAAATCAGCACTTATACTGAAGTCAGAACTTAAGTAGTCAGAACTTAAGTTATCAGGAGATATTTATCAGAAGATAATATCAGGACTTAAGGAGACTTTTAGATAAGGAAGGCGGCTGATTAAAAGAAAAGAAGATCAAGACAAACGCAAGAAGAGATATGCATGAAGAAGGAATTCTATGAAGAATAGAATACTTGGAAGAAAAGATATCTGATTGATATATTTTAGGAAGCGGAATTATATTCCATATCAATTAGCGATTATCTTGTAACTGTGTAGTATATAAACACAGACATAGGGTTTACACTATATGTGTTATCATTATCGAGAATAATATTCATTGTAACCCTAGCAGCTCTCGTGATATTTGTTCATCACTGAGAGAGGGCAGTTCCATATTGTAACAAAGTTTGTTATATTGAATAAAGTTTGTTTTCTGTTACTTGAGTTATTTAATCCGATTTGATTGTGCTAAATACTGTATTCAACCCCCTTCTACAGTGTGTGTGACCTAACAAGTGGTATCAGAGCAGATCTGTTAACACACAAACAGTTTAAGATCCAAAAACAATCATGTCTGGAGAAGAAACTCCAACCAAGCCCACCAAAACTGAAGAACCTCCAAAGGCTCAAATCCATAGTCGATATGAGACTATTAGAGTTCCATACTGAAACCATCTGAATATTCCATATGGAAGGTGAGGATGTCTATGTTTCCGGAAGCTACTGATCCAGAATACCCTGACAGAATCAATGAAGGACCAAAAAAGCCAACCAAACTCGCTGTTGTAGTTGCAGGTCAACCAGCAAAGTCTGTACCAAAGGAGAAGAGTGATTACACTGCTGAAGATATCTCTTCAATTGCTAAGGATGCTAAGGTACGACACTTGCTGCATAGTGCCATTGATAATGTCATGTCAAACAGGGTAATTAACTGCAAGACTGCAAAGGAGATATGGGATGCTTTGGAGACAAGATGCCAGGGAACCGAATCAGTTAAGAAGAACAGGAAGACAATACTCACTCAAGAGTATGAACACTTTGACTCAAAGCCTGATGAGTCATTAACTGGTTTATATGACAAATTTGTCAAACTCTTGAATGATTTGTCACTAGTTGAAAAGGAATATGATCTTGAGGATTCAAACCTTAAATTTCTGTTAGTACTTCCAGAAAGATGGGATTTGAAGGCCACCACTATAAGATACAACTATAATCTTGAAGAAACAACTCTTGATGAAATTTATGGGATGCTCAAGACACATGAACTTGAGATGGAACAAAGAAGCAAGAGGAAAGGAGGAAAGTCAAGGATAGTTGCTCTTAAGGCTGAGGAGGAATCTCCCAAAACAGCTACCTCAAGGAAAGGTAAGGGAAAAGCTCTCATCACAAAGTCTGATACTGAGTCATCAAGTTCTGATAGTGATAATGACTCAGAAACTGAAAGCTTGCCTGAGAAGGATGCTGATGAAGAGATGATGAAGCTGTGTGCTCTTATGATGAAAGGAATCACAAGGATTGCATACAGAAAATTCAGGAAGGGAAAGAAGTTTTCCAGGAAAGGTGCAAGTTCTGATAAGAAGAGTTTCATAAAATCTGAAGGTAAAGGAGGGAAGTCTGACAGAGGAGATTACACAAATATCAAATGCTATAACTGTGGTGAGAAAGGCCACATATCTCCTGATTGCAAGAAAGTGAAGAGTGACAAAGGCAAGGCTCTTGTCACAAAGAAGAAAAGCTAGACAGACACTTCAGATTCTGAAAGTGAGGAGAACTATGCCTTGATGGAAAATACTGATAGCAGTTCTGATTCTGCTGAGTTAAAGGGCAACAGGAAAAACATCCTAGTTCTGGACAGTGGATGTTCAGGACATATGACTCGAAATAAAGCCCTGCTATCAGACTTTGTGGAGAAAGCTGGCCCAAGTGTTTCTTATGGAGATGGCAACATTGGAAAAACCTTGGGATATGGCAATATCAATCTTGGGAATGTCATCATTGAAAAAGTAGCTCTGGTCTCAGGACTTAAACACAATCTGCTCAGTGTTAGTCAAATCTGTGACAGAGGTTATCATGTGGATTTCTTTGAAGAACACCGTGAAGTTGTAAGCAAATCTACAGGCAAAGCTGTTCTGAAAGGATACAGGCATGGTAACATTTATGAAGCCAAGCTTTCAACAAGTTCTGATGGTTCTGCAATTTGTTTGTTAAGTAGAGTATCAATTGAAGAAAGCTGGAATTGGCACAAGAAACTCTATCATTTAAATTTCAACAATATAAATGAACTAGTCAAGAAGGCTAAACAAAGAAAATCTTCATTCAAGAGCAAGACTGAATCATCAATTCTTGAGCCTTATCACCTACTACATGTTGATCTATTTGGTCCAGTGAATGTCATGTCTATTGCAAAGAAGAAATATGATATGGTCATAGTGGATGAGTTCACCAGATACACATGGGTGTATTTCTTGCACACAAAAAGTGAAACTGCATCTATTTTGATTGATCATATCAAGCAACTGGATAAATTGGTTAAAGATTCTGTGAAGATTATAAGAAGTGATAATGGCACTGAGTTCAAGAATTTGATCATGGAAGAGTTCTGCAGAGACCATGGAATAAAGCAGTAATTTTCTGCTCCTGGAACTCCACAACAAAATGGAGTTGTTGAAAGAAAGAATAGAACTCTTATTGAAGCTGCATAAACTATGCTTGATGAAGCAAAGCTACCAACCTATTTTTGGGCTGAAGCTGTGCAGACTGCTTGTTTCACTCAGAATGCAACACTCATTAACAAGCATGGAAAGACACCATATGAGATGGTGAAGAAAAAGAAGCCAAATCTGAAGTATTTTCATGTATTTGGATGCAAGTGTTTTTTTCTTAAGACTCATCCTGAACAGCTATCCAAATTTGATCTAAAAGCTGATGAAGGAATTTTTGTTGGATATCCACTTTCCACAAAAGCCTTCAGAGTCTATAATTTAAGAACAAGGACTGTCCTGGAATCTATCAATGTCTCTTTTGATGATAAGAAAATTACTGGACTTGAAGATTTCAATGATCATGATCAGCTGAGATTTGAAAATGAAGATTTAAATTCTGACACTGTAAATCCTGACAGTCTAAATCCTGACAGTATAAATCCTGATACTGCAAACTCTGATGGATTAAACTCTGATGTCATTGAAACTGTGGTGACTATGCCAAAGGAAGATGCACCTGTGCAGAGGGAGCATACTGAAGATACAACTACATCTCAAGAAGCATCAGATGCTACAACTGGCTCTTCAAGTTCTGAATCATCAAGTTCTGATGAGCCAAGTTCTGATAAGTCTGGAAACTCAAATTCTGAAGGATCCAACTCAGAGAGCATAATTTCAGGGGGAGCATCAGAAAATGTTGATGAAGATAGCATGGATCATGGGAGAGCATACAGTTCTAGAGAAAACCTTCCATCTGCAAGGAAGTGGACTAAATCACATACACCTGACTTAATTATTGGAAATCCTGATGCAGGTGTCAGAACTAGAACAACTACATCAAATGAATGTCTTTATAATTCTTTTCTTTCTCAGACTGAACCAAAGAAAGTGGAAGAAGCTCTTCAAGATATTGATTGGGTGCAAGCAATGCAGGAAGAGTTAAATGAATTTGAAAGAAACAAAGTCTGGACCCTAGTGCCAAGACCAAATAACAGATTTGTTGTTGGTACAAAGTGGGTGTTCAGAAAAAAACTGATAGTGATGGCATAGTTACAAGGAATAAAGCAAGGCTGGTTGCAAAAGGATATTCTCAACAGGAGGGAATTGACTATGATGAAACATTTGCACCAGTTGCTAGATTGGAAGCCATAAGGATATTTTTGGCTTATGCTGCTCATAAAAAGTTTACTGTCTTTCAAATGGATGTGAAAAGTACTTTTCTTAATGGAGAATTGGAAGAGGAAGTATATGTTGAACAACCTCCAGGCTTTGTAGATTCCAAACTTCCAAATCATGTCTACAGGCTTGATAAAGCACTTTATGGCCTTAAGCAAGCTCCAAGAGCATGGTATGAGACTTTAGCTCAGTTTCTTCTGGAAAGTGGATTCAACAGAGGAACTATTGACAGAACACTGTTCTACCTCAACCATGGAAAGGACTTACTTTTGGTGCAAATATATGTTGATGATATCATTTTTGGTTCTACAAATGACAGACTTTGCAAAAAGTTTGCCAAACTGATGCAGTCAAGATATCAAATGAGTATGATGGGGCAACTTAGCTATTTTCTGGGCCTTCAAGTCAAGCAGAATGAAGAAGGCACTTTTATTTGTCAATCCAAGTACACCAGAAATTTGATGAAGAAATTTGAAATGCAAGATTGTTTAAGTGCATCCACTCTCTTGGCCACTGCAATAAAATTGGATAAGGATACTGGTACATCAGTAGATATTACTGATTACAGAGGTATGATTGGCTCCTTACTCTATCTAACTGGAAGTAGACCTGATATCATGTATGCTACCTGTCTTTGTGCAAGATTTTAAGCAGATCCAAGAAAACCTCACTTAACAGCTGTGAAAAGAATTTTCCAAGTACCTAAAGGGTACAGCTGATTTGGGATTGTGGTATCCTAGAGAATCAGATTTTAAGCTAATAGGTTACTCAGATGCAGATTTTGCAGGATGCAAAATTGACAGGAAAAGCACAAGTGGAAGCTGCCAATTTCTTGGAGGCAGATTAGTTTCTTGGTTTAGCAAGAAATAAAAGTCAATTTCCACATCAACTGCAGAAGCAGAGTACATTGCTGCAGGAAGCTGTTGTGCACAGATTCTTTGGATGAAGAATCAGTTACTGGATTATGGGTTAACATAATTTAAAATCCCTATTTACTGTGATAATCAAAGTGCTATTGCTATGACAGGTAATCCAGTTCAACACTTAATGACAAAGCACATCAGCATTAGGTACCACTTCATAAGGGAACATGTGGATGAAGGTACAGAGGAATTGCACTTTGTTCCAACAGATCAACAACTAGTAGATATCTTCACAAAACCACTGTGTGAAGCTACTTTTACAAGATTGGCAAATGAACTTGGAATGGTTTCAGGTTCTTTCTCTAAATCTTCTTAGTTATTGTTCTGATACATCAGATTTTATGATCAGTATTTACAAATATTTCTATCTTTGTGTATTCTGTTCTTAAACTAAAAATTGCTTAAGTACTGGTTGTTGTCTGATGTGAATTTCTAAACTCTAATAGTGATATGAATATTTCTGTGAATATTCAATCCAATGAGGATAATTGTGCTAGATGCTGACCTAGTAGTCTTCAATATACTAAAGTCCCATGTTTGAAGTAATTGTTTATATGGAAATCTTTTAACACAAGCAAATTCTGATATTGAGCTTAGTTAAGTTTACTTTGTGTATCTTATTACTAAGTCAAAAACTAGAATAGTGCTTCTTATCTGTTAGGTTCTGATGTTAGTAAATCTAATGGATGTACTAAGTGTTGATAAACCTCATTTATCAAAAGAAAAAGGAAAAGAAAAAGGGAATAAAAATCAGGTACTCCTTTGAGATCTAGAGTAAAAATATGGAAGGGAAGACCCAAGTGCATTGCTGGTATTAAGTAATATGCATCAGAAAAACAAAATAAATATTTTTCTTGGTGACTTTTCACACTCTATGATTACTGGAGAAATACTCTGATAATAGCATAAATTCTGATAAGCAGTCGTAACTCACTTACACTGAGAAGCTACTGTAAAATGGAATTTCAAAAGATGCATAAAATGAGCACAAAACAGTTGAGGTGGACTCATGCATGAACTCATTCTAAAGTAGACCTAAGAATACTAACAGATTTTGAGAAAAGTTCTTAGTTATGCCTTATTTCTAAGATGTACTGAAGTGAATCAGACTTTAATCTTTATCTAATATTTAGCTTACTGCACACACGTACACTCCATATGAATGATGAAAATTACTGTGGTGATAAATGTGGTTTTAGATGAACAGGTTAAGTGTCACTTGTATAAATTCTGAGGACAAGTAATGATGGAAATTCTGATGATTAAATTTGGAAGAAATGAAATCAGAATTTGTGTGACGAATTACAAAAATAGGCATTCATCTTTCAAGTTAAGGAATCATGTTCGGATGACTGTTAAGTTATGATATAAGTCTAAGTTTTGACATTAAATCATGATTCTTTACTTGACTTATTTGTGGTTAAAATCTGAAACAGTCATATTTAAAATCAGAATATGTTTGGTGAGATATTAACAGTCAACATAATTTGGGTTAGTGGTACTCGTAAATGGATAGTAATTTTTACTGGTTTCGTGTGCTTATTAACTCCTGTTTTAAGCTTCCAAAGGTTGTTATTATTACTCATCAGTCTAGGGAATCGAGGGGTCATTATTTTTACTTGTAATTGTTGCCCAGTTCTCGTGTCCCTTGGTATTCCATTGGCTATTTAAACCAATGATTTATTCTAGCCAAAACATTCTTCACTTTCTCACAAACTCACTCTCTCTTCTCTTTCATATCACCAAAAATGGTTGAGTTTGGTTGGTTTTACAACTATGGCACTGAAACTGTACATGTTTTTCAAAATGGAATTCCGACTACATATCCTATCAATAACATTCCTCATAATCTCTGAATTCAATTTCCAGAGATCATTAAAAATGACTTGTTGACTGTCCAAAGAGATCTACATCTCCGTTATCTCCGTCAGCAAGAACGGATCATCCGTCTTGCAGTGCTCTTCGTCAGCAGCAGAAGGAGTTAGTTGTTAGGCTTCTTAGCTTAGGACTACAGCTGTTGATGTTAGGCATTTTAGACTAGAGCAATCTTGTAATTTTATGCATGTAATTCAAGTTTCATGAAATGTATTCACTTGATATATTAATGAAATTTTATCTTTTTGTAAGATTTTGTCTCTGCGTCGTTTCATATTCTGATGACACTTTAAATCCTGATACTAACCATATTCTCATGACCTTTTTAGCTCTGATTCAATTTAAGTTTTGATTCTGACGTGGCAGTATTTGTTTACTTGGTTTATTTTTAGTCATTCTCTCATTGGTCATATTTTTACAGAATATTGGTAAAGCAGTAATAATCATTTATTTAGTGGGAACAGTTTGATTTTAAAATTTAAAATAAAACTGCACGTCCTTGATTAATGGGATTACTTGGTAAGTGAAACGGTTTTTCTCCTTGAAAAATTGCATGTGATAAGTAATGATTACTGAATTCCCGCGCCCAGTAATTATCTTTTACTACTGCATGTCTGACAGGTGTCTCAAACGGCTATTTTTTTTACCGTGTATAAGCAAAAGAGAGAAAAGATTGTAAAATCTTTTATTCACTTTCATACTTTATCTCTCTCTTGTTACTCTTATTCTCTCTCACAACTACTGACGATTTATCATACAGACATTTTATCAAACACCTTACAGGCAACCTAATTTCTCAATTATTTCTCATGGCACCCAAGGATTTGATTGTAGATGGAGCCAAGTTTGTACCTAACAACTATGCTGCAATCTTGAACAAGGCTGAAGCTCCATCTGATTTGCACGTTGTGTAAGATTTTCTAGCAAATAGTGAGATTGGGTATGCTTTGACCCAACCTCAAGCCATTTCAAGCCAACAATTTCTGACGTTCTGGCGGACTGGGCATTTTGATAATGGTGGTGCTACTGGTACTCCAAGCATCATTTTTGAAGTGAATAAAGTTGAACATATGGTTACTCCTAGAGCAGTTCGTAAAGCTCTCCACTTACCAGAAGGCTGTACTTTTTCCACAGTGGAGGAACCTGTTCTACAGCAGTTCATGGCCAGTTTGGGTTATGAGGGCAGTTTGGGAAAGCTTGGACAATTGAAAAGAGAAAAAATCAGGAAGGAATGGAACTTTTTCTTCGATTGTATCACTAAGACATTCGCCAATAAGTGCTCTAACTTTGATGTCATTCCAATTATGAGTCAGCACATCGGGTATGCTCTGATTCATCAAACTCACTTTGATTTTGCAAGTGCTATGCTAGGTTTCATAGGGGATAGGATGACAGAAAGAAACAAGTGGTTAGACCCTTACAGATACCTCAGTCTGTAAAACAGATTCTGGTAAATGCTGATCCTCACACCTATAAATCTGTTTACCCTGATATTCAACCCACCAGCACATCCTAGCCACCACAACAACCATCAGAACATACCACACTTACACCTCAAACTTCTCAACCTCAACCTACTCAACCCTCAATCAGAACATATTTCAAACCTTCACAGACATCTCAACCTTCATCATCAGCACATACTGTGAGGCCTTCATCTTCAAAGCCCAAGAGGACAAAGACTGTACCTCAGACACAACAGAAGAGAAGGAGGATTGTTCTGAGAGATGAGTCAGACAGTGAGGAACAGGTTCCAATGTCAGAACTTGTTGTCAAAGAAGCTGAGAAGGTCTCTTCTCAGAAGGATACTGGAATTGGGGGTTCTAAGCTTCTCAAAAGGCTTAGAAGGATGTATTCTGATGAAACTCCCAAGGCATCTCCACCTTCAAAGAGATACAAGAAACAGAGAGCTCACAGGGATAGGGCTAAGCCAGTTTCAGAGGATGAGGAAGCAGCAGCTAAGGAAGGAGATCAGGAATCTCTGATCTCAAAGGAGCCAATTACTGAAGCTACTGCATCTACATCACCATTGTCACCAATTTAGGATACAGCTTAAGACAGAGTATTTACACCTCTTGTGTCTCCTGTAATTCATCCAGTACCTACTGAGGACCCAGGCACAAGTGCTGAGATTGATATTCATAACCTGATTGTGCCTGAGGTTCTGTACATAGAAGCTCCACCAGCTCCAATCACTCCACCACCAACACCACTTCTTGATGTTGATTTTAATCCAGAATTGCCTACAATACCTTCTCTGCATCTAGATACTAAAGATCAGATTTTAGGTGAGCATCAGAATATGGATGTTGATCATAACTTAGTTGAAGATCAACACTTAGAGGATGATGTTGAAGCCTCCATAGCCTCTCATACTATTCTTTTATCAGAGGATGCTGCTGATGTTGATTCTATAAGTTCTGATGCTACTAATAATGAAGTTACTGGTGAAGCTGCTGCTACAAATGTAGATGCTGATGCAGCTGGTCGATCAGGACATGCACCTCAACAAACTGTTCATAAAGCTGAGATAGTCAAGAAGTTTGTTACAGGGGAAGCACCAGTACCTTGGAGTGAAACTCCTAGAGGATAGGAGTGGACTAAGGAGTGGAACACAGTTACCTTTATTCCTTCTGAAAAGATTCTTGTTGAGCATCTTGCAAAAGCTGATGAAATGATGATAAATGATGATTTCAAGACTCAACTGAGAGTTACTGCATTGAGTACAAGGCACCTTCAAGGTCAACACTCAATAACTCATGACAAGGTGAATAAAATTCAAGAAAACTTGATCCAGCAAGATATGAATCTGAAACTTGAAAAGAAAAGGTTTTTCCAACCTACCTTTGACAGAATTGCCTACATTGAGAAAACCCAAGAGAAGCAACAGACTCAGATTGATAACATTTTGAAGAATCAAGCTTCTCATCAAAATCAGCTCAATGAGATCCAATCCTCAGTGGAATTGCTTGTCTCTCTTCTATTACCTGCTGATGCCAAAAAGGGGGAGAAAGTAATTAAGTCCAAATGTAAACCTATCAAGACACTGAAGGGAAATGATGATGGGAAAGATGACCCGGGAAACTCTGGAATGGGTGGAGGTCATGGTCAAGGTAAAGGTCTTTCATCAAGTAGAACTGGAACTAAAAGTCAAAGAACAAGTTCTGATACTGGGAGAAGAATAACTTCTGATACTGGTAAAAGGATAAGTTCTGATGAACATCTGGAACTTGATGAGGAAATTTCAAGACAATTATTTCTGAAAGAAAATCCAGGAATGGACTTTGAGAGTCTAAAGGAAGAAGAAGCTAGACTTAAGTCAAAAAAGTGAACTCCAAATCTGAAGCTTCTATTATTGAAAAGAAAATTCCTAAGGCTAAAGGCATTGTGATAAAAGAAAGGGTAAATCCTGAGGCAACCAAGGCCAAATCACAAATGCAGATAGATCCAAGGTCCAAGGGAAAAGAAAAAGTTGGTGAACCTGTAAAGGTTTATGTGCCTCCTATGGATGAAGAAATATCTGTTAAAGATGCTAATCTTACTCTGGTTTCAAAGAAAATTTCTCAAACAACCTCTGACATGGCTCAAGTTGTTCAGAGTCAAGATATAGTAAGTTCTGATATAACACTGAAGCAAGCAACCTCTGACATAGCTTAAGTTAGCTTGATATCAGAAGATAAGTTAAAGGAAACCTCTGACATTGCTCATGTTAAATCCTCAAAGTTACTCCTACCAGGATTCACTAAAGCTAAATAGACTCAACCTTTGAAGACTGCAGCAAGTGGTTTTGAAGCAAGAGTTGTTACAGGAAAGGAAGCAAGAGATAAATCTGGATTGGGTAGTGCTGATGAAAGAAGAGTGCAGAACACAACCAATGATCCAACTTCCTTAAGTGAACCAGGTGTTGGAGCAACTCCTGAAAGATTGAATCAGCTTGAATCTGTACAGATGGTTTACCATACCTTCTTGAAAGAACACATCTTGTTATATTTCATGACAAATGGAAGAGTTCACCTCATAAGGGAGAATGTTATACCACTGAAGTATTTTGAGGAACTAGAACATGTTATATTCTTACTTCAAGTGAAGAACAGATTAACAGAAAGTGCTGCAAATTATTTGAAGACTCAAATTCAGAGACAGAAAAAGCTTTATTCTGTAAAGTCTCACAGCACATACTGTCCCAAGTACAGAGATCACAAAGGTGATATTGTTGAGATGAAGCCTAACTCTACTAAGATTATAACTACCTTTCTGGGTTATAAGGCTGTGGAATTCAATCTTGAGTCTGACAAGGCATATTTGATCAGACTGGATCAGGACATGAGGAAAGCCAGAATAAATGATCTCAGAACTGCTATCTTTAAAATTGGTGAAGATACAGTTGAATTGAAGAATGCTAAAAGGAGGATGATTGATGAACTTAAATATGCTGAGAGATGTTTGTTAAAGAACTATCTCAGAACAACTCCTGACATCAAAGAGATCAGTAATTGAAGCCAAGTCAAGATCTACAGCTGCTCAAATTCTAATGTGTATACAGACTGAAGTTGTTATCAGAAGTTAAAGTTGGTAAAGCTTTAAGGACTATAAGTTGTAGTTATCTAGTCAAATTCTCATGCATTTGTACTTAATGTTTTTGACATCATCAAATATCTGTTAAACTTGTATATTATGCTAATTTACAAGTTGGGGGAGATTGTTAGATATATTTGATAATGTCATGTCTAATATGATTTGTGTTTAGTTTTCAGATTTTACTTAAACATGACAAATCAGTACTTAACTGGAAATCAGCACTTATACTGAAGTTAGAACTTAAGTAGTCAGAACTTAAGTTATCAGGAGATATTTATCAAAAGATAATATCAGGACTTAAGGAGACTTTCAGATAAGGATGGCGGCTGATTGAAAGGAAAGAAGATCAAGACAAACGCAAGAAGAGATATGCATGAAGAAGGAATTCTATGAAGAATAGAATACTTGGAAGAAAAGATATCTGATTGATATATTTTAGGAAGGAGAATTATATTCCATATCAATTAGCGATTATCTTGTAACTGTGTAGTATATAAACACAGACATAGGGTTTACACTATATGTGTTATCATTATCGAGAATAATATTCATTGTAACCCTAGCAGCTCTCATGATATTTGTTCATCACTAAGAGAGGACAGTTCCATATTGTAACAAAGTTTATTATATTGAATAAAGTTTGTTTTCTGTTACTTGAGTTCTTTAATCCGATTTGATTGTGCTAAACACTGTATTCAACCCCCTTCTACAGTGTGTGTGACCTAACAAAATACTTACCTCAATTGATAATCTACTGATCTTTAACTAGCTGTCATATCACTCAGTCATGTTGCATCTGTATTCCTCTTGACAGGCTACTTGACCTTTCTTATCATTTACTCCCTTAGGTTTATCTTTATTCTGAATCCACTAGTTTCATTACTACACGCTATCAGGCTTTACTTCTACAATTTCTGTCTGGCTTTGAATGCCTCGAACTATGTGCATCTATCATAAATAATACTATTCAATGAACTGACAATATATATAATTGTCTAGTCTATACGTTTATTCTTATTATCTACCCGCCCGATAATAACAGATAAAGATCACATCTCAATCAGATAATGTTTAAAACACACGCTGACTCTTTATCCACATAACACGTACACATAGGGCATGAAATCATATAACACATAATCACATAATTCATGTAGCACATAAGTTGAATCGACAAAAGATAGGTCTTAATACGTTTAGAATTGAAATCGGGTCAAAAAGAATATTTTATCGATCAATTATTGACTCGGAATGATCCATAAAATAAATGTCCTTTAGATACATAGGAATTTAGGTCTCGAAAATATTTTTAAAAGAAGTAAAATATTTTTCTGAGTCTAGAGGCGTTCGTTTCGTATTAAATGGACGAACGGTTGATTTATTATGAATTTTTGAACATTTTTCGGAATTAAAATGGGTCTCCGAATCATTTTGTAATTAAATAATAGGGTTCGAATACCTAAATATGACTTTAAAATAATTTTATAATAATTATCGAGTCTTCAAAATAATTTTAAAATTATATTTTAAAACTCGAAACTATTTTTCTAAATTTTTAAATCATTTTTAAATAATTAAATCTAATTATTAAATCAATTAAATTAATCAATAATTAATTAAATTAATTAATCAATTAATTATAATTTAATTAATTAATTAAAATAATTAAAAACTAATTAAAATTAATTAATAAAATAATTTCGATTTATTTTTGAATAAATAATTAATTAAAATAATTTTCTGAATTTAAAATAACTAAATAAACATTTTTCTGATTTTTAAAAATAATAAACAAATCATTTTTAAAAATAATTTAAATAGCAGGGATCAAATTGTAACTTTTAAAACTGTAGGATATCGAATACAAATTTTGAAACTTAATGCGGAGGGTCAATTTTGTAAAAATGGAAAGTTTGAGGACTGCAACTCACCATCTCCAAAACCCTGGGGTCTGATTAGCAATTTTGCCAATCGTCGCCGCCCAGGTCGTCGGAGACGGTGACGGGCATGACGTCGGAGGCATCTCGTCGCTCAAATCATCGCCAAAAACTCCAGATCGGTTCTATAGCTCACCTAGGTCTCTTCCGTGGTTGTAAAATCGTCTGAAATAGCCATATATGAACGGAAATTCGAGTTAAAAACTCTGCCCCGCTGCCATGTTTTTAAAATCCCGCGAACCGATTTCGTACACCAACACCCGAGTTGTTTACATAAACAGATTGCAAATGGAACGATCTATCTGTTCGTATAATTTGTTTTACCCCAGAATTACCACAAACGAAACCCCCAATTCCTGATTTAGGACATTCAAAGTTCAAAATCCTAATTTCATAACCCGAAAATCAAACTCAAATTTAACCATGTTATTGAACTCAGTTTTTGACATATAATATACCAAATTGAAAATTATTATCTACATGATTATGCCATCAAATCATATCAAAAACATCAAGAACAAAAATCCATAATTTAATCCATAATAAATTCGAAATAAAATAATTAAATCAGAAAAATACCTTGATTTCTGCAATAAAATGGTTGATTGATTCAGAAAGTAATTTTCGAGAGCTTCGTTTTGATATATCGCACGCTTGAATTGGAGTTCGGTAACGCCTTCGTTCGTGCGTTTGATTCTCAAGAACGTATCGTTTTTAGGGTTTTTCTCTGTAATTACTATATTTTTACTGGTTGTAAATGAATAAACGAATAAAATGAAATAAGAAATATGCTATTTATATTTACGGAATATTGGTTCGTTCTGGATCGTTTTGGATCGTTAATTTAGTTGCTTAGCCGCTAAGTAACTACAATAACGATCCGATTTGATATCAGTTTTAGATAATTATCCCAACCGGGCTTTTTATAAAACACTCTATACGAAAATAATGTAATAATATCTCGTCTTTCGAGAATACGGGTTTCGTTGATTCACCGAAATGATTATCGTATCGAAAATCTTGCGCCGGGCCGCGCACGGGTCAAACCGTAATCCGGATCGAAAAAGTCAAAACACGGAAAATGTCCGGAATTACCAGATTAGGTTACAAAGGAGTTTTTGGAAGAGTTTCGGGTTGTAAAAACGTAAAAACGGTTGAAGTCGGATAATTCCCTGCTTATAAAATAATTTTGTAATTATTCAGAAAATAATTAATAATTCATAAATCATTATAAAATCATATAACACTCCAAAAATTACCAGAAAAATATCTTCATTATCTATATTTTATTCTGAGCATATTAAAATTAATATACTCACATTTTATTATATACAAACATCCAAATATTATTATCAATCATCAGGTAATTCACCAAAAATTCATATAATATTCACATAATAATCATATATTGATACAAATAATTACACGATATTTCCCGGATGTTACAATACACTTGGCTGGATCGTTATTACACGACCACTTACGCCTCCAACCTTTAGGATTTCAATGAAAACCTTTCTATTGAAAAATTATTTCACTTTTCAAAACTAAATTTCATTTTAAAACATTACCGATATTTAAAATTATTCAGACTCTTTCAAGTAAAGAATCATTCTTAGTCTTATTTTAGGGATTCAAGTGGGGTAAATAAAGGTATATGAAAAGAAACACGAGTTATAGAGCGATCAAGGGTAAATATAGGCATTAACAAATAAACATTAAACAAAGTTATTTCAAAATAGGAGTATCAACAAAGCACAAGTATTACCAATATGGGATCTCAATAAGTATAGGTATTAACAATGAGAATGAAATATCAAGAGGTATGGGGTGTATAAATATTCAAAAGAAACAGGGTAAACAGGGGTATATCAAATACTTGGGATTTTGAAAACATATGAACTTGAAATGATTCAAATAAAATCCTTAAGAACTGGTCAATGGCATATTGTTGATGGAACAAGTGCACTAGTTGTTAATGACAACGATTCATCTGATGATGAATTAGAGATCCAGACTCCAGTTGTCTCAAACATTGAGCAAAAGAACAAGGAACCAATAAAGCAAGTCATTCTGGAACTTGAAGAAGATGAGTTCTATACATTGGATGAACTGGATGAGTTAGATTAATCCATGGCTTATCTAGCTAGCAAATTCTCTAATATTATAGTGAAAAATCCAAAGTTCTTTAAGAGTAAAGGATAGACATTTAACAAGGACAACAGCTGGAAGGAAAGGGACAGTACTCCCAGTGGCAAAAGTGGCTACAAGACTGGATATGTTGACAGATCAAAAATAAGGTGCTTCAATTGTGATGAATTGGGCCATTTTGCTACTGAATGCAAGAAGCCTAAAAAGGTGAAGAAAGATAAAGCCTATCTTGAGTTGGAGGCAAAGTATGAAGCTCTCTTGAAGAAGCAACAGGGTAAAGCTTACATTGCAGAAGGAAAGAGTTGGGATGATTCTGATAATGATGAAGATGGGGAGGTTGGAGATTATCCACTCATGGCCTTGGAGCAAGGAGAGTCATCCTCATCAAAAATAGAGGTACCAACTCTTACTACTATTGATTTAAATACAAGTCAATATAAAGAGACTGTTGAAAAGATGAGCATAGAGATATTCCACATCCACACTAGCATGGTGGCATCTACTAAGGAGGTTAGTAGGCTGTCAAAAGCTAATAAGAAGTTTGAGGTTGAGAAGCAAAATTTGGAACTACAGCTTGTTGAGCTTGAGTTTGTCAAGCAGGAAAATGACTATCTAAAGAACAAGCTGAAGTGTGCTAGTGAGATAGAAGCCGTGTTGAGGGAAAAGATAGAAAATAATGAGGTGAAACTGAAATCATTCAGGAATGCTCCTCAGTTAGTGGGTCAGTACCATGAGAAGAACAAGCCATGTGCTAATATAGCCATTTTCCTTGACTATGAGGCCTTAAACAATAATAAAAAGAATAAAGGTGACAAGGGAAAATCAACTGTAGATGAAAATGTCCCAGCTATGCTGAGAAAGGTTGATTCACCTTTGTTCAAGGCATGTGAAGTCAGTTTCAGTGAAGAGGAGTTGGTGATAAAGCAAGAACTTGCTGATGAGGATAATGAGAAGAAATGCACAGAAACAACTACAACGCCTAAAACTGAGAAGAAGCCCATGGTGGATCAAACCCCCAAGAAGCCAATCAAGGAAGTTAAGACTGAGAATGCAGGAAAGAAGAAGAAAAATAGAAATGGGAATGGGATAAACATGAGCAATAATTTTATATTTATTTCAGATGCTCCTAGGAAATAGGGTCAGAAATGTGGCTATACAAATCATCTAACTTACCTTTTTAAAAAGGCTGGTAGTGAGTCAAGATTGGGAGCATGCAAATATAATGAAGCAAAGACTGAAGATCCCTATTCCTTTTGTGATAAGTTTGATTGCATTCCTTGTAACATGAAAGTGATGACAAGTTGCCACAAGCTAAGAGTAGACCTCAAAGAAGTCAATATTGGGTCTGTAGCTAAAAGGGAACATGAAATTCAATCAATGAACACCATTCTTTCTAAATCAACTCATTCTAATTCTGTAAATTCTGTTAACAAGAAGAAAGTACCCAACACTACTTGGGTAGCTAAACACACTTAATCTTTATTGTGTGCAGGGTGAAATGAAGAAAATTATATGGATCATAGACAGTAGATGCTCAAGAAATATGACGGGTGATAAGGCCCTGTTATCACAGTTTAAGGAGATGGCTGGCCCATTATTGACTTTTGGAGACAACATCAAAGGTTTCACAATGGGATATGGCAAGTTAATTTCTGGAAATATTGTCATTGAAGATGTAGCACTAGTTGCTGGGTTGGAAGTGAATCTCTTAAGTGTCAGTCAATTCATAGATAGAGGATTCAATGTTACATTTGACAAAGGAGAATGCTTAATCATAAAAAAAGACTAGTGAAATTGCTCTGAAAGGAGTAAGAAAGGGAAGCCTATTTGTTGCAGATTTACACTCAGCAAAATTTGTTGCTTCTACAAAAAGGCATCTATAGAGCAAAGCAATTTATGGCACAAAAAGCTCTCTCGCCTGAATTATAAGGAAATCAACACCCTGGTGAAAAAGGAGTTAGTGAGAGACATGTCAAATCTGTAGTTTGCTCAAAATGAAGTTTGTGAGGCTTGTCAAAAAAGCAAAATGAAGAAGTCAAGTCACAAGAGTAAAACTGTGAATTCCATAAGTACACATTTACAACTTATTCACATGAACTTATTTGGACCAGTTAATATCTTATCAATTTCAGGGAAGAAATACGCACTTGTGATGGTGGATGACTACTCAAGATACACATGGATAGAATTTATGCATTCCAAGGATGAAACTCCACACATCATTATTAAACACATCAAGAAGATTGAGAAGCAGGATGAAGATCAGAATTGTGTGAAAAGATTGAGGAGTGACAATGGCACAGAATTCAGAAATGCAACTTTAACTAAATTCTACAAAGACAAGGGCATTGTTCAAGAATTCTCAGTAGCTAGAACACTTCAGCAAAATGGGGTAGTTGAGAGAAAGAATAGAACACTAGTAGAGGCTACTAGAACAATGTTGCAGGATGCTAACCTGCCAACAAGTTTTTGGGAAGAAGTTGTCCACACTGCATGCTATACTCAAAATAGATATCTCATTAACAAGAATCTTGGCAAATCACCTACTCAATCTTATCTAAAATAAAGCCTACTTTGAAGCATCTTCATGTGTTTGGAAGCAAGTGCTATATTTTAAAAGACAACTCTGAATATGTGGGGAATTTGACTCTAAGGTTTTTGAAGCAATTTTTCTGGAATATTTATTGGAGAGAACTGCCTATAAAGTCTATGTGCTTGAACAAAAGAAAAATATGGAAAGCACAAATGTGACTTTTGATGATGACAAGTATTGTCACGCCCTCCAAACCCGGATCAGAAGTTTGGGGTTCACAACACACACACACACTCAATATATATACCTGCTTATTAAAGTAATATATGCAAAGACCCTACTTACCATAACCACGGGTCGCAACAGGTTAAAGTATGAAAACAAGCCACAACCTTAACTTTTATTACATCATACCAAATCCCAACTAGTTCTGCTTATAACTGATAATGATATCATTCTTACAATCTTACATAACTCATCTACATTATAAAGCTCCTGCTAACTCAGTCCATCTTATCCTGGAATCCTAGCTCGCACACTGGACTGGGAATCCTCGTTACCAATAATTTCCTTTCCAACTGTAAAATAACATAACAGATTTGCAAGAGTGAGCTAACTAGCTCAGCAAGTCATAATAACAATAACTGAGGTTCAACAATGATCAGTTGAAATGATTCATAAGAATCAAGTTTCTAGATAAGCAATGAATAAAATTGGATATTCTTTTCATTTTTTTTTAAAACCAAGGTTAGGCTGCTGATCAGTCACGCACTAACCCCGAACAAGGCTCCCAGCTTTGCTCTATATACTGGATCCAAGGCACGCATTGGCCTAATATGACCACAAATCTGGTTTGACCACGAATCTGGTCCACATTTATAAAACCATCCAATTCTAAAACAATTCAATATGATAACTGTTAGGTCACACACACTGTAGAAGGGGGTTGAATACAGTGTTTATCACAATCAAATCGAATTAAAGAACTCAAGTAACAGAAAACAGACTTTATTCAATATAATAAACTCTGTTACAATATGGAACTGTCCTCTCTCAGTGATAAACAAATATCACGAGAGCTGCTAGGGTTACAATGAATAATATTCTCGATAATGATAACACTTATAGTGTAAACCCTATGTCTGTGTTTATATATTACACAATTACAAGATAATCGCTAATTGATATGGAATATAATTCTGCTTCCTAAAATATATCAATCAGTTATCTTTTCTTCCAAGTATTCTATTCTTCATAGAATTCCTTCTCCATGCATATCTCTTCTTACGTTTGTCTTGATCTTCTTTCCTTTCAATCAGCCGTTTTCCTTATCTGAAAGTTTCCTTTAAGTCCTGATATTATCTACTGATAAATATCTCCTGAACCTTAAGTACTGATAACATAAGTTCTGACTTCAGTATAAGTGTTGATTTCAGTTAAGTACTGATTTGTCCTGTTCAAGTAAGATCTGAAAACTAAACATAAATCATATTAGACATGACATTATCAAATATATCTAACAATCTCCCCCAACTTGTAAATTAGCATAATATACAAGTTTAACAGATATTTGATGATGTCAAAAACATTAAGTACAAATGCATGAGAATTTGACTAGATAACTATAACTTACAGTCCTTAAAGCTTCACTAACTTTAACTTCTGGTAACAACTTCAGTCTGTATATATATCAGAATTTGAGCAGTTGTAGATCTTGACTTGGCTTCACTTTCTGATCTCTTTGATATCAGGAGTTGTTCTGAGATAGTTCTTTAACAAACATCTCTCAGCATATCTGAGTTCATCAATCATCCTCCTTTTAGCATCTTTGAGTTTTGCGGTATCTTCACCAGTTTGGAAGATAGCATATCTGAGATCATTAATTTTTGCTTTTCTCAACTCCTGATCTAGTCTTATGACATAGGCTTTGTCAGACTCTAGATTGAATTCAAGTCCCTTAATACCAAGATATGTTCTGATCTTTGCAGTATTAGGCTTTATATCAACAATATCACCCTTGTGATCTCTGTACTTGGGACAATATGTGTTGTCAGATTTTACAGAATAAAGCCTTTTCTGTCTCTGAATTTGAGTCTTCAAATAATTTGCAGCACTTTCTGTTATTCTGTCATTCACTTGAAGTAAGAATAAAACATGTTCTAGTTCCTCAAAATACTTCAGTGGTATAGCATTTTCCCTTATATGGTAAACCCTTCCATCTGTCATGAAATATAACAAGATGTGTTCTTTCAAGAAGGTATGGTAGACCATCTGTACAGATTCTAGTTGATTCAATCTTTCAGGAGTTGCTCCAATACCTGTTTCACTTAAGGAAGTTGGATCATTGGTTGTGTTCTGCACTCTTCTTTCATCAGCACTACCCAATCCAAATTTATCTCTTGCTTCCTTTCCAGTAACCACTCTTGCTTCAAAAACACTTGCTGCAGTCTTCAAAGGTTGAGTCTGTTTGGCTTTAGTGAATCCTGGTAGGAGTAACTTTGAGGATTTAACATGAGCAATGTCAGAGGTTTCCTTTGACTTATCTTCTGATATCAAGTCAACTTGAGCTATGTCAAAGGTTACTTGCTTCATTGTTATATCAGAACTAACTATATCTTGACTCTGAACAACTTGAGCCATGTTAGAGTTTGTCTTAGAAATCTTTCTTGAAGTCAGAGTAAGATCATCATCTTCAACAGAAATTTCTTCATCCATAGGAGGCACATAAACATTTACAGGTTCACCAACTTTTTCTTTGCCCTTGGACCTTGGATCTATCTGCAATTGTGATTTGGCTTTGGTTGCCACAGGATTTGTCCTTTCTTTTATCACAATGCCTTTAGTCGTAGTAAGTTTCTTTTTAACAACAGAAGCTTCAGATTTGGAGTTGACCTTTTCTAACTTAAGCCTAGCTTCTTCTTCCATTAGACTCTTAAAGTCCATTCCTGGATTTTCTTTTAGAAATAACTGTCTTGAAATTTCTTCATCAAGTTCCAGATGTTCATCAGAACTTATCCTTTTACCAGTATCAGAAGTTATTCATCTCCCAGTATCAGAACTTGTTTATGACTTGTAGTTCCGACTCTACTTGATGAGAGACCTCCACCTTGACCACGACCTCCACCCATTCCAGAGTTTCCTGGGTCATTACCATCATCCTTTTTCTTCAGTGTCTTATCAGGTTTGCATTTGGACTTAATTACTTTCTCCCCCTTTTTGGCATCAGCAGGTAAAAGAAGATAGAGAAGCAATTCCACTGAGGATTGAATCTCATTGAGTTGAGATTGTTGAGAAGCTTGATTTTTCATAATTTCATCAATCTGAGATTGTTGCTTCTCTTGGGTTTTCTCAATATTGGTAATTTGGTCAAAGGAAGGTTTGAAAAACCTTTTCTCGTCCAGCTTGACAAGTGTATCTTGCTGCATTAAGGTTTCTTGAATCTTGTTCACCTTGTCCTGAGTTACAGACTGTTGACCTTGAAGGTGCCTTGTAGTAAGTGCAGTAACTCTTAGCTGTGTCTTGAAGTCTTCATTGACTAGCAACTCATCAGCTTTTGCAAGATGCTCAGCAAGAATCTTTTTAGAAGGAACAAAGGTGACTGTGTTCCACTCCTTAGTCCACTCCTGTCCTCTAGGAGTTTCACTCCAAGGTACTGGTGCTTCCCCTGTAACAAACTTTTTGACTATCTCAGCTTTATGAACAGTTTGTGAAGGTGCATGTCCTGATGGACCAGCCGCATCAGCATCAACTTTTGTAGCAGCATCACCAGTATTATCAGCATTTGCAGCATCAGAACTTACAGAGTCAACATCCTCTGACAAAAGAACAGTATGAGAGGCTATGGAGACTTCAACATCATCCTCTAAGTTCTGATAAGCTTCCAAGTTCTAATCAACATCCATATCTGATGCTCAGCTATAGTCTAATCTTTAATATCTAGATGCAGAGAAGGTGTTGTAGGCAATTCTGGAGTAACATCAGTATCAGGAATTGGTGTTGTTGATGAATTGATTTGAGCTAGTGGAGCTTCTAAGTAGAGAACCTTAGGAACAATTAGGTTGTGAATATCAATCTCAGCACTTATGCCTGGGTCTGTAGTAGATACGGGTTCATTTAGAGGAGACACAGGTGGTGTAGATACTTTATCTTGAGCAGTTTCCTGAGTTGGTGACAATGGAGGTGTAGATGCAGTAGCTTCAGCAAATTCTGGCTCCTTTGAGATCAGAGATTCCTGATCTCCTTCCTTAGCTGCTGCTTCCTCATCCTCTGAAACTGGCTTGGCCCTGTCCTTGTGAGCTCTCTGTTTCTTGTATCTCTTTGAAGGTGGAGATACATTGGGAGTTTCATCAGAATACATCCTTCTAAGCCTTTTGAGAAGCTTAGAACCCCCAATTCCAATATCCTTCTGAGAAGAGACCTTCTCAGCTTCTTTGACAACAGGTTCTGACACAGGAACCTGTTCCTCACTGTCTGACTCATCTCTCAAAACAATCCTCCTTCTCTTCTGTTGTGTCTGAGGTACAGTCTTTGTCCTCTTAGGCTTTGAAGATGAAGGCCTCACAGTATGTGCTGATGATGAAGGTAGAGATATCTGTGAAGGTTTGAAATATGTTCTGATGGAGGGTTGAGTTGGTTGAGGTGTATGTGTGTTGTGTTCTGATGGTTGTTGTGGTGTCTGGGATGTGCTGGTGGGTTGAACATCAGGGTAAACAGATCTGTAGGTGTGAGATCAGCATTTACCAGGATCTGTTTTACAGACTGAGGTATCTGTAAGGGTCTAATTACCTTTTTCTTAAGGTCAGCATTTACCAAGTCATTAAAAGCCCATTTTGCAAGCTTAAAGGGTGGAATAAAATCAGTGGTAGGTTGGGGTTCATCAGCACAACAGAAGTTATATATAAGCTGACAGAATCTAGAAAAGTACACTACATTCCTATCTTCTGTCATCCTATCCCCTATAAAACCTAGCACAGCACTTGCAAAATCAAAGTGAGTTTGGTGAATAATAGCATACCCGATGTGTTGACTCATAATTGGAATGGCATCAAAGTTGGAACACTTATTGGCGAATGCCTTAGTGATACAGTCGAAGAAAAAGCTCCATTCCTTCCTGATATGTGCCCTTTTCAACTGTCCAAGCTTGGCCAAACTCTTCTCATAACCCAAATTGGCCATGAGCTGCTGTAGAACAGGTTCCTCCGTTGTTGAAAAAATGCAGCCTTCTGGTAAGTGGAGAGCTTTACGAACTGCTCCAGGAGTTACCACATACTCAACATCATTCACTTCAAAAATAATGCTTGGAGTACCAGTAGTACCACCATTATCAAAATGCCCAGTCCGCCAGAACGTCAGAACTTGTTGGCTTGAAATGACTTGAGGTTGGGTCAACGCATACCCAATCTCACTATGGGCTAGAAGATCTTGCACAAAGTGCAAATCAGATGGAACTTCAGCCTTGTTCAAGATTGCAGCATAGTTGTTGGGTACAAACTTGGCTCCATCTATAATCAAATCCTTAGGTGCCATGAGAAAAATTGAGAAATTAGGTTGCCTGTAAGGTGTTTGATAAAATGTCTGTATAAAAAAGCGTCAGTAGATGAGAGAGAACAAAAGTAAAGATAGAGAGATAAAATATGAAAGTAAATAAAAGAGTTTACATTCTTTTCTCTCTTTTACTTATACACGGTAGAAAAAGTAACCGTTGGGACACCTGTCAGACATGCAGCAATAAAAGATAATTAATGGGCACGGGAATTCAGTAATCATTACTTATCACGTGCAGTTTTTCAAGGAAAAACCGTTTCACTTACCAAGTAATCCCATTAATCAAGGTAGTTCAGTTTTATTTTAAAATTTAAAACTTTTCCCACTTAATAAATTATTTTCACTGCGAGACCAATATTCTGTAAAAATATGACCAATGAGAGAATGACCATAAAGAAACCAAGTAAACAAATAATGCCACGTCAGAATCAGAACTTGATTTGTATCAGAGCTAAAAAGGTCATCAGAATATGGTTAGTATCAGGATTTAAAAATGCATTAGAATATCAAATGACTCAGAGACAAAATCTTGCATAAATATAAAATTTCATTAATATATTGAGCAAATACATTTCATGAAATTTAAAGTACATGCTGAAAAGTACAAGATTGTCCTAAGCTACAAATCCTAACATCAACAGCTTTTGTCCTAAGCTAAGAAGCCTGACAAAGCTGATGGTGAAGAGAAACAGGTAGGAGAAATTATTTCTTCTTCCTACTCTCAACAAAAAGAATAGCAAGACGAATAATACACTCCTGCTGTCGGAGAGCTTCCAGCCGTTCCTCTTCCAGTCGCTCAAGATGGCGATGGTAGTCCATGTAAAAGAACAAGAGGTCTGTGAGGACCTCTTGGGGAACCGAGTCCCAAATTTCATCAGGAATGGCAGTAACATGCCATTCCTGCTGCCATTTTGTATGCCTCATGGTGAGAGTGAAAGTATCATAGTTCAGAGCTAAGTCGTAATGAACTATGGTTGTGATGAGAGAAAAAGAAATGAGTTTGAGAGTTTGAGAGAAAATGAGAGATGTGTTGGCTGAAATGAGGTGTTGGTTTATATAGCCAATAGAATGCCAAGAGACGCAAGGAAAATTGAATGGTTATATGTAGAAATTTTCTACCTCGTCTCCCTAGACTGAGGAGAATAATAACATCCATTGGAAGTGTAAAACAGGATTTAATGCGCACATGAAACAAGTAAAAATTACTGTGCATAGACGTGTACCACTAACCCAAATTATATTGACTGTTAATATCTCACCCAAACATATTCTGATTTTAAATAAGACTGTTTCAGATTTTAACCATAAATAAGTCAAGTAAAGAATCAGAGTGTAATATTAGAACTTAGACTTATATCAGAACTTAACAGTCATCAGAACATGATATCTTAACTCGAAAAATGAATGCCTATTTCTGTAATTCTTCACATAAATTCTGATTTCGTTTCTTCAGAACTTAATCATCAGAACTTCCATCATAACTTATCCTCGGAATTTATGTAACTAATACTTAAATGTTCATCTAAAACAACATTTATCACCACAGTAATTTTCATCATTCATATGGAGTATATGTGTCTGTGCAGTACGCTAAATATCAGATAAAGATTAAAGTCTGATTCACTTCAGTACATCTTAGAAATAAGGCATAACTAAGAACTTTGCTCAAAATCTGTCATGATTCTGAAGTCTACTTTAGAATGAGTTCATGCATGAGTCCACCTCAACTGTTTTGTGCTCATTTTATGCATCTTTTGAAATTCCATTTTACAGTGGCTTCTCAGTATAAGTGAGTCACGACTGCTTATCAGAATTTATGCTAATATCAGAGTATTTCTCCAGTAATCATAAAGTGTGAAAAGTCACCAAGAAAAATATTTATTTTTGCTTTTCTAATGCATATTACTTAATACCAGCAATGCACTTGGGTCTTCCCTTTTACAGTTTTTACTCTAGATCTCAAAGGAGTACCTGATTTTTATTTCTTTTTCTTTTCCTTTTCTTTTGATAAGTGAGGCTTATCAGCACTTAGTACATTCACCAGATTTACTAACATCAGAACTTAACAGATAAGAAGCATTATTCTAGTTTTTGACTTAGTAATAAGATAGACAAAGTAAACTTAACTAAGCTCAATATCAGAATTTGCTTGTGTCAATAGATTTCCACATAAACAATTACTTCAAACATGGGATTTGTTAGTATATTAAAGACTACTAAGTCAGCATCTAGTATAGTTATCCTCATTGGATTAAATAATCACAGAAACATTCATATCACTATCAGAGTTTAGAAATTCACATCAGACAACAATCAGTACTTAAGCAATTTTCAATTAAGCACAGAATACATAAAGATAGTAATATCTATAAATACAGATCATAAAATCTGATGCATCAGAACAAAAACTAAGCAGATTTAGAGAAAGAACCTAAAACCATTCCAAGTTTATTTACCAACCTTGTAAAAGTAGCTTCACACAATGGTTTTGTGAAGATATCTGCTAGTTGTTGATCTGTTGGAACAAAGTGCAATTCCACTGTTCCTTCATCCACATGTTTCCTTATGAAGTGGTACCTTATGCTGATGTGCTTTGTCATTGAGTGTTGAAATGGATTACCTGTCATAGCAATAGCACTTTGATTATCACAGTAAATAGGGATTTTAAAATATATTAACCCATAATCCAGTAACTGATTCTTCATCCAAAGAATCTATGCACAACAGCTTCCTGCAGCAATGTACTCTGCTTCTGCAGTTGATGTGGAAATTGACTTTTGTTTCTTGTTAAACCAAGAAACCAATCTGCCTCCAAGAAATTGGCAGCTTCCACTTGTGCTCTTCCTGTCAATTTTGCAACCTGCAAAATCTGCATCTGAGTAACCTATCAGCTTAAAGTCTGATTCTCTAGGGTACCACAATCCCAGATCAGCTGTTCCCTTAAGATACTTGAAAATTCTTTTCACAGCTGTTAAGTGAGGTTCTCTTGGATCTGCTTGAAATCTTGCACAAAGACAAGTAGCATACATGATATCAGGTCTACTAGCAATTGGATAAAGTAGTGAGCCAATCATACCTCTGTAATCAATAATATCTACTGATTTACCAGTATCCTTATCTAATTTTGTTGCAGTGGCCATGGGAGTAGATGCACTTGAACAATCTTGCATTCCAAATTTCTTCAGAAAATTTCTGGTGTACTTGGTTTGACAAATTAAAGTGCCTTCTTCATTCTGCTTGACTTAAAGGCCCAGAAAATAGCTAAGTTCCCCCATCATACTCATTTGATATCTTGACTACATCAGTTTGGCAAACTTCTTGCAAAGTGTGTCATTTGTAGAACCAAAGATGATATCATCAACATATATCTGAACCAAAAGTAAGTCCTTTCCATGGTTGAGGTAGAACAGTGTTTTGTCAATAGTTCCTCTGTTAAATCCACTTTCCAGAAGAAACTGAGCTAAAGTCTCATACCATGCTCTTGGAGCTTTCTTAAGGCCATAAAGTGCTTTATCAAGCCTGTAGACATGATTTGGATATTTGGGATCTACAAAGCCTGGAGGTTGTTCAACATATACTTCCTCTTCCAATTCTCCATTGAGAAAAGCACTTTTCACATCCATTTGTAAGACAGTAAACTTTTTGTGAGCAGCATAAGCCAAAAATATCCTTATGGCTTCCAATCTAGCAACTGGTGCAAATGTTTCATCATAATCAATTCCCTCCTGTTGAGAATATCCTTTTGCAACCAGCCTTGCTTTATTTCTTGTAATTATGCCATCACTATCAATTTTGTTTCTAAACACCCACTTTGTACCAACAATAGATCTGTTCTTTGGTCTTGGCACTAGGGTCCAGACTTTGTTTCTTTCAAATTCATTCAACTCTTCCTCCATTGCTTGCACCCAATCAACATCTTGAAGAGCTTCTTCCACTTTCTTTGGTTCATTCTGATAAAGAAAAGAATTATAGAGACATTCACTTGAAGTAACTGTTCTAGTTCTGACCACTGCATCAGGATTTCCAATAATTAAGTCAGGTGTATGTGATTTAGTCCACTTCCTTGCAGATGGAAGGTTTTCTCTAGAACTGGATGCTCCCCCATGATTCATGCTATCTTCATCAACATTTTCTGATGCTCCCAATGAAACTATGCTCTCTGAGTTGGATCCTTCAGAAACTGAGTTTTCAGAATTATCAGATTTTGGCTTATCAGAACTTGATGAAACAGAACTTGAAGAGCCAGTTGTATGTTCTGATGCTTCTTGAGATGTGGTTGTATCTTTAGTATGCTCCCCCTGCACAGGTGCATCTTCCTTTGGCGTAGTCACCACAGTTTCAATAACATCAGAGTTTAATCCATCAGAGTTTACAGTATCAGGATTTAGACTGTCAGGATTTTCAGTATCAGAATTTAAGTCTTCATTTTCAAATCTCAGCTGATCATGATCATTGAAATCTTCAAGTCCAGTAATCTTCTTATCATCAAAGGAGACATTGATAGATTCCATGACAACCCTTGTTCTTAAATTGTAGACTCTAAAGGCCTTTGTGGAGAGTGGATACCCAACAAAAATTCCTTCATCAGCTTTTAAATCAAATTTGGATAGCTGTTCAGGGTGAGTCTTAAGAACAAAACACTTGCATCCAAATACATGAAAATACTTCAGATTTGGCTTCTTTTATTTCACCATCTCATATGGTGTCTTTCCATGCTTGTTAATGAGTGTTGCATTCTGAGTAAAACAAGCAGTCTGCACAGCTTCAGCCCAAAAATAGGTTGGTAGCTTTGCTTCATCAAGCATTGTTCGTGCAGCTTCAATAAGAGTTCTATTCTTTCTTTCAACAACTCCATTTTGCTGTGGAGTTCCAGGAGCATAAAATTCCTGGTTGATTCCATGGTCTTTGCAGAACTCTTCCATTGTCAAATTCCTGAACTCAGTGCCATTATCACTTCTTATGATCTTCACAGAATCTTTGACCAATTTATCCAGTTGTTTGACATGATCAATCAAGATAGATGCAGTTTCACTTTTTGTGTGCAAGAAATACACCCATGTGTATCTGGTGAACTCATCCACTATGACCATAGCATATTTCTTCTTTGTAATAGAAATGACATTCACTGGACCAAATAGATCTACATGAAGTAGGTGATAAGGCTCAAGAATTGATGATTCAGTCTTGCTTTTGAATGAAGATTTTCTTTATTTAGCCTTCTGACATGAATCACAAAGGCCATCAGGAGAAAATACTGATTTTGGCAGTCCTCTCACAAGATCTTTCTTGACCAGTTCATTTATATTGTTGAAATTTAAATGAGAGAGTTTCTTGTGCTAATTCCAGCTTTCTTCAATTGATGCTCTACTCACCAGACAGATTGCAGACCCATCAGTACTTGTTGAAAGCTTGGCTTCATAAATGTTACCATGCCTGTATCCTTTCAGAACAACTTTGCTTGTAGATTTGCTTACAACTTCACAGTGTTCTTCAAAGAAATCCACATGATAACCTCTGTCACAGATTTGACTAACACTCAGCAAATTATGTTTAAGTCCTGAGACCAGATCTACTTCTTTAATGATGACATTCCCAAGATTGATATTGCCATATCCCAATGTTTTTCCAATGTTGCCATCTCCATAAGAAACACTTGGGCCAGCCTTCTCCACAAAGTCTGATAGCAGGGCTTTATTTCCAATCATATGTCCTGAGCATCCACTATGCAGAACTAGGATGTTTTTCATGTTGCCCTGCAATCACAAAGACCACTAATGATTAGTTTTAAGGACCCAGACTTGCTTGGATCCTTTGGCCTTATTAAGTTTGTTAACATTTACAGCGGATTTAGCATCAGTGTTTATGTTAACATTTTTCTTATCAGCAATTACACTATCAGACTTTGTATCATAACTTACACTAGAAGGAACAATGCTAACTTTCTTTAAAGAAGGTTTTATTTGATAATAATCATAGTACAAACTATGATATTCCTTACAAGTATAAATGGAATGCCATAAACTACCATAATGAAAACAAGGATTTTGTGGCCTATATCTAACAGACTGACTCTTAACTCCTAACTTTGAAGGTAAGGAGTTTATGTTCTTATTTTTCCTTTAACTCAGCAGCTTCAGAACTGCTGAGAGCATCTGACATATCAGCATTTGCCATCAAGGCATAGTTCTCCTCACTTTCAGTATCTGAAGTGTCTGTCCATCTTTTCTTCTTTGTGACAAGAGCCTTGCCTTTGTCACTCTTCACTTTCTTGCAATCAGGAGATATGTGGCCTTTCTCACCATAGTTGTAGCATTTGACATTTGTGTAATCTCCTCTATCAGGCTTCTCTCCTTTGCCTTTAGATTTTCTGAAACTCTTCTTATCAGAACTTGCACCTTTCCTGGAAAACCTCTTTCCCTTTCTAAATTTCCTGTATGCAATCCTTGTGATTCCTTTCACCATAAGAGCACACAGCTTCGTCATCTCTTCATCAACATCCATCTCAGGCAAGCTTTCAGTTTCAGAGTCATCATCACTATCAGAACTTGATGACTCAGTACCAGACTTTGTGATGAGCGCTTTTCCCTTGCCTTTCCTTGAGGTAGCTGCTTTGGGGGATTCTTCCTCAGCCTTAAGAGCAACTGTCCTTGACTTTCCTCCTTTCCTCTTGCTTCTTTGTTCCATCTCAAGTTCATGAGTCTTGAGCATTCCATAAATTTCATCAAGATTTGTTTCTTCAAGATTATAGTTGTCTCTTATAATTGTGGCCTTCAAATCCCAACTTTCAAGAAGAGCTAACAGGAATTTAAGGTTTGAATCTTCAAGATCATACTCCTTATCAACTAGTGACAAATCATTCAAGAGTTTGACAAATCTATCATATAAATCAGTCAATGACTCATTAGGCTTTGAGTCACAGTGTTCATACTCTTGAGTGAGTATAGTCTTCCTATTTTTCTTAATCGAATCAGTTCCCTGGCACCTTATCTCCAAGGTATCCCATATCTCCTTTGCAGTCTTGTAGTTAATTACCCTGTTTGACATTACATTATCAATGGCACTATGCAGCAAGTGTCGTACCTTTGCATCCTTAGCAATTGATGTTATATCTTCAACAGTATAATCACTCTTCTCCTTTGGTACAGACTTTGCTGCTTCACCTGCAACTACAACATCGAGATTTGTTGGCTTGTGAGGTCCTTCATTGATTCTGTCAAGATATTCTGGATCTGTAGCTTCCAAAAACATAGTCATCCTCACCTTCCATATGGGATATTCAGATGGTTTCAGTATGGTAACTCTAATAGCCTCATATCGACTATGGATTTGATTCTTTGGGGGTTCTTCAGTTTTGGTGGGCTTGGTTGGAGTTTCTGCTTCAGACATGATTGTTTTTAGATCTTAAACTGTTTGTGTGTTAACAGATAGGCTCTGATACCACTTGTTAGGTCACACACACTATAGAAGGGGGTTGAATACAGTGTTTATCACAATCAAATTGAATTAAAGAACTCAAGTAATAGAAAACATACTTTATTCAATACAATAAACTCTGTTACAATATGGAACTGTCATCTCTCAGTGATGAATAAATATCACGAGAGCTGCTAGGGTTACAATGAATAATATTCTCGATAATGATAACACTTATAGTGTAAACCCTGTGTCTGTGTTTATATATTACACAGTTACAAGATAATCGCTAATTGATATGGAATATAATTCTGCTTCCTAAAATATATCAATCAGTTATCTTTTCTTCCAAGTATTTTATTCTTCATAGAATTCCTTCTTCATGCATATCTCTTCTTACGTTTGTCTTGATCTTCTTTCCTTTCAATCAGCCGCCTTCCTTATCTGAAAGTTTTCTTTAAGTCCTGATATTATCTACTGATAAATATCTCCTGAACCTTAAGTACTGATAACTTAAGTTCTGACTTCAGTATAAGTGCTGATTTCAGTTAAGTACTGATTTGTCATGTTCAAGTAAGATCTGAAAACTAAACATAAATCATATTAGACATGACATTATCATATATATCTAACAATAACCATTGCAATTCAATAAAAAAATCATGATTAACATTGATAAAATATTTATCTCAGAGCATAAAACATTTCATAGGTATCACCAGGTTGTATCAAGGTGTAAATATGAAGAACGGCTTCAAGCCTGATAAAGAATCAAGTATCTGAAGAACAATGGTTCAATGATAATACAGGGGATTTGATCTTTGATGTGATAGGGTATTCCAGGGTGTATAAGTTTCTGTATGCTCAAGAAATTCTATTGAAATACTTGGTTCATGGTGTGTATCTATTTGTGGAGTAGTACTGTATTTGTATGGTTTAGTATCTGGGAAATTAACCGTTGGTGGTTTAGAAGAAATAAAGCTTACAGCTCAAGTTCAAGTTCAATGATATGATCAGGGTTCGAGGGTGAATAGTTTAAAGCGCTTGTAATATAAAACAAGATTTATTATGAATACTAGCAACATATTATGAGAAAGTTCAGAAATATTTGCAATATATCTCGAGGAAAGGTTCAGAAGGACTTGCATTATCATAGATGATTTCCAACTTTACTTGTACTCATCTAACAGTTCTACTCATCAATCACTTTCCTTCTTTTTCTATGCCTTGCTTCTATTCGTCAATCACTTGCCTTCTCTTTCTACGCTTCAATTCTATCTACGGATCACTGACTTTCTTTTTATATGCCTCGCTTACTCTACTAGGCATCACAAGCATCTATCAATACTCAATCTCATACCATTTTAATCATCACATAGACGTCATAAGCTTTTATCTACCATTCGTTACCCAAATCCGATTTACGGATTGAAAGTTATGACCAAAATAGTCAAACAACAACCACATAGGCATATAACACATCAATCAGATAGCACGTAGCATATAACACGCAAGATATTCAATTAAAATAATTTTTCAAAGAAGATTTGGGGTCAAAATGATTTTCGAGGTATTTATTACGAATTTTTGAACATTTTTCAGAATTAA
This sequence comes from Apium graveolens, assembly GCF_009905375.1. Classification (NCBI taxonomy): domain Eukaryota; kingdom Viridiplantae; phylum Streptophyta; class Magnoliopsida; order Apiales; family Apiaceae; genus Apium; species Apium graveolens. Next base: position 66,781,166 of record NC_133649.1, read on the forward strand.
AATTGGACTCCGGATCATTTTATAATTAAATAATAGCGTTCGAACACCCGAATTTGACTTTAAAATAATTTTATATTAATTATCGAGTCTTGAAAATAATTTTAAATAATATTTTAAAGCTCGAAACTATTTTTTAGAATATTTAAATCAAAAATAAATTATTAAATCTAATTATTAAATCAATTAAAATTAATTAATAACTAATTTAATTAATTAATCAATTAATATTTAAATTAATTGACTAATTAAATAATTAATTATCAACTACAATTAATTAATTAAATAATTAAGATTTATTTTAAAATTAAAAATAATTTTCAGAAATTAAATAATGAATTTTGGGATTTTTAAATAATTAAAACAATTTTCTGAAAATAGAAATAAGCAGAATATCGTTTTTATAATTTTTATAAATAGAAATCCAATATTTATAAAGTTTTGAAACTGCAGGGACTGAAAAGTAAATTCTGTAAAAGCAGGGGGACTAAATGGCAATTTGCCACCGTCCCCGTCGAGTTTGCCGGCGGCAGCCTTTGCCGGCGACTCGAAGCTCGCCGGAAAACTGCTACAGAGCCCAGAACACATGGAGGAAAGTGCATATTTGTAGTACAAAGCAAGATAAACATTATTTTATAAGCCAAATCATCAAACCATGCCTGAAATGATTAGAAAATTGTGAAGAATACTCGTCGGCGGCGAGTGCTTTCCAGAATCCGTCGAAGCTCGATTAGAGCTATCTAGGAATCGTTCGTTGCACACATATATATAAATCGATCCCAAATTTAACTAGGAACACAACCCAATCATTCAAATCGTCTAATAACCCCTAATGAAGAAACGCCTAATTTTCAATTGAAATTATTCAAGAACATAAACCCTAATTTATGAATCCGAGAATCATACACACTTTTTTACATGTTATTGAACTCGGTTTTTGACATATAATATACCAAAATGACCAGGAAGAAAAGATCTACATGATTATGCCATCAAATCGTATCAAAAACATCAAGAATGTTACGACCGGCATTTTATGTAATATTATTTGTGAATTTGGTATAATATTAAGTCAAATGAAAATATATTCAATGATTGTACGTTTGTGTGAGTGAAAATTTCTGCATTATAAATTTGCTTTGGGTAGTATATGATTTTTCAAAGCAAGAGTTTATTTAATTTCTTTATTTTTGATTTATAAGGAATATTCTAAGCTTTGGAAAAATCTTCTTTTAAAAGGCATTTTGTTCACAAATTTTGAAAATGATTTTATAAAGTCTCTAAAAATACAAGTTAATTTATGGTATAAATTTTATAATTTTTGAACTTGTATTTTATTTTATAAAAATAAATCATTATAAATTTTAGTTGTCATATTTATCAAATTACATGAATAACCTTGCATGCAAACTCTCTTCTATTTAATCAAAGGGCAAAGAAGACATTCTCAACCCCATTAACTCACATTTTGCTAACCAATTTACCCCTTTACCCTTGCATGCAAATCTACCTAACTATATTGGAGGGTTACTCTTGTAAAATCTCAAACCCACTCACATTATAGTCAAATCAATGCATAAAAACAAGTCCAAGAAGTGATCATCACCTCACTTCACCCCACCACTTCACTCTCTTCTCCCTCCCTCCTCCCTCACCTCTCGGTTTTTCCCCTCCCCTCTCGGCAACCACCAAAACCGAGCCCCATCCCCTTCTTTCTTCAACTCTCACTCAAACAATCATCTTATATCCAAGTAATTTTACTCCCTACATGTTATTCTTATATATATTTCAAAAGTTTAGAGTGAAAAACCTATGTTTTGACCTTGCATGGTGATGTTTTTGTTAAACTCAAAGTGAACCTCCTTGATTCTTGTGAATCTAAGGCTTTCACCATGAGATATAGTATCATAGGGTCAAGAATGGCTAGACATAAGAGTGTTACACTTATGAAATGTTGTTCTTACCCTAATCCATTCGGCCATGACTTGATAGGAGCCGAATGGATGGTGTTTTGTTGTCGTGTTACATTTTTGTGTATTTTGTGATGATAACGTGAATTTTATAGTAAAAGCTTGATAAAACCCTTTTGCATGCTAGTTGATCATTTAGTTGTAATCCATGTTAAGCTTGCATGTTGAATTATGATAAAAATTTATTTGGAAATCATGTTGCTTTGGCTTGAAAGATCCGAAAGCATGCATACATGTAAATCACTTTTGATTTTTTTTTTTGGAAGTTTTGATCATTTAGATTCATGTTGTTAGTGAGCCTTAATTTCAGTAGGAATAATGTATTAATATTGATTTATACTTCTTATTGCATGGTAATAATTCGTGGTTATCTATTATAAAAAAATATATATATATCTTGTTGCTTCAAGAGCATAAAGGTTTGTGATTTGTAAAGAGTAGTCTCTTTTGTTTTGCCATAGTTGCACCTTAGGTAAGGATGATCTCACCAAGGTTATTTTGAGAAAAAGGGAGTTAGTTCAGTAGAATACCATGTATAAGTCTTTGTTTAAGTTTTGAGTTGTTGTTAGATAGGTTTGTCAAGTCAAAGCCTTGGAAAAATGAGAGTTATAGTTTCTGCAGAAAAATCAGTTTAGTACCCTGAGGTTTAGAGTGAGTTTTGACCATGTCATTGATGTGCACTTTGAGGCCCAAGCTACCAGAAGTTAGTATGGGGAGTATATAATAGGTTTTAGGAGTTGGTTGGAGGTTTGCATGTCATTTGGTTAGGTGCACAAGTAGAATAACAAAATCTGTCCAGCAGGGGACAGTTTTGTTGCAACTTAGAAATAGGGAGATTTGGCCATGTCATGGGTAGGCCCTTGTAACACCCCCAAATCCAAGGTCGTGAATTCGGGTTGTTACGATCACTTATTAATTAAATAATTCTCTTTTCACAATATTACTCGACCTTTTATTCAGACTCACACACACACAGGTTATATGCTTGGAAACATTATTAAATAAATCATTTCCACTTATCTACCTGACGGGGCTGGCGCACAAAAAGCCTACGGAACTCACGAGCGTTCCTTACCCGCCTAAGGACAACAGTCCTGGTCTGATCCATGCTGGTAGTCTGTTGTGATATGATATATAAAAGCAAGGGTGAGCATTAAAGCTCAGCAAGGTATATATCCCCATAATTAAGTATGTAAGGATAAATAAAACCAATAATTATACTTTGTATCTCCAAAGCGTTCTGAAAGTTTATATGCTTATCAAATTTATAAAATTCTCAAAATCAACTACAATAGTATATCCACTGAATACTTGTATTCATCTCCTTCTCAAAATCATTTTATACTCGTACTCATTTTATTTCAAAATCTCAAGATGTTACTCGAACCAAGATTCTCATATGGGTGTGATATATATTCGTCAACATCCCAATTTAAAACTCAGCCTTATCGGCAGATTTCTCAAATGGATTTGATATATAATCATCAACATCCTTATTTAAACTCAGTCTTATCGGCAGATTTCTCAAATGGATTTGATATATATTCATCAATATCCTTATTTAAAACTCAGCCTTATCGGCTCTCTGTTGTATATTTCACAACAGTTTTTCCAAAATGGAAGAAAGGGACTATACTGGAATAAACCACGTATCGGTGATCAGCCGAATACGAAATTTTCTCTACTAGTAGAAGGAATACAAACCTAGCCGCCTTTGGGCTCATCAAGACACTACACGGTGGTTGCCCATTGCCGTGCAAGTCCGAAAGTCAATGGTCACATAGACCATATAACCGTACAATGCGCCACTCCGCGCTTGCATAATGCGCCACTCCGCGCCTGGTCACTGCCCGATACCACTCCGTGCCGGGCAGGCCACATTCCAGTCCCAAAACATTTATATCTTTTGCTCAAAATCCTTTTTCGAAGGAATAGGTCGTTAAAAGTTGACCTGTAAATAAGATGTTTTATTCATTACTTTTAACTCAATTGATCTTTGGGAGTTGTCGGAGTTTTGAATTTAAAATCATTTTCAAATCCCTATCTGTAGTAGGGTGACACATATATTACTCACTTGTTCTTTATTGAACGAGGAAGCAAAACTCTTATGCTTCTAGACTAAGTTCCCTAAGGTTTTGATACGTTTCAAATGATTAATCTCTTTCAAGAGTTTTGAATAATTTAGAAAGTACCTTTGGGAAATATGTCTATTTTTAAATAAGTTTTTAGAAGTCCGAAGACATTAAATATCTAAGGTCTCATAATAATCTAAGAGGGATTTAATGAATTGATAAAATCTTATAAATAAAACATCTCTGTATAAGGTTCAATGAATTGATAAAATCTTAAGTACAAAGTATTTCTAATTAAGGTTCAATGAATTAATAAAAAACCTTAAATACAAAATATTTCTGAATAAGGTCCAACGAATGGAGACACCTTAATCAAATAATCAAAACAGGATTTGGTATCCTATAATTGCTCTTTGAATAGTTAAATCTTTATTAAATAACGTGAAATGATTTATAAACTATTCAGTATATTTTTAAATACTTTCTTTATATTTAATAATCCCTTAAGTATCGCTTTATAAAATAATCAATCAAGTAAGGGTGTCCCTTAAATGAATAAACCAATATTTCTCGAAGTTTAAGTCAAAATCTCAATCGTTCGCTTGATATATATATTACGCGAACGTACTTTGTTTATCGAAATAGAAATCTTTCGCGTTCGGCTCTCTCCGGAATTAAATCGTTATTAAAATATTTCCGACTCCCATTATCCTATATTATATTTGAAATACGTTTCAATTTCTCATACTCGTGTAAAACGAAATTTGTTTTCGTAAACAATCGCATAATTCGTATGCATTGATATCATAGACAAGCATATATATTTGAACTGTAAATCATGCCATCAATATCACAACAGTATATAAATATATAGCATGGATAGTATGAGATAGGGTTTCGAAAACTTGCCTCGAGTAATCGAAGTGGTATGGTATCTAGTGTTTGGTTGGCGATCTATAAACAAGAACCAACAGTCTAAGTTAGTACGCGATTAACGTCTCGCTTTTATTAAGCAACTTTCGCAACTACTCAAGTATAACGAATCTCCGATCGTCACATTCTCAACACTTATATTCTCACTTTATAACATGGTCGAGTTTTGAAATCGATCGTTCGCTTTAGAAAATTCATTTCGAGTTTTAAGCTCGAACGTGAGAAAACGCGCGTCAAAACTTGGTTTTTATGCGTTTCTCGCTTGCGCTCGCTTTACCAAAATATTTTTATAAAATCGAAAAATTAATATTTTCTCAAAATTCTTTTTGGAAAGTCTTCTCTACTGTCATATCCATTTTTTATAATTTTTCCAGAATCTCGAAATTATTTTAAGTCCTTCAAAATCACCATGCAAGTGGACTTAAGTGCAGTTGGCTAATCGCAGAAATGTTTTACACTAAAACGACCATAACTCCTAAACCGTAAATCTCCTCATGATGATCTACACATGTATAGAAACTACAAAACAAGATCTATCTGGTTATGGCCAGTGGTGTTCAAATTTTAACCATTTTCATGGCCGAATGTCCTGCAGAAAACAGATAAAGTGCAAGAATGCCCAAACTCAATTTCTACTACTTGATCTTAACACAATCACTACCTATAACCATCATAAACACAAGTACTTCTCAAGATCCACCCACATACACCTTATATGCTCTATATAGTACCACATACATGGATTACAACTCAACATCTCAAGCCTTTAGCAAGAACATAATCAATACAAACTCAAACAAACACAATCCTTTGGATCTTAACACTACAACAAACATAACTCTTAAATCCAACCATAAAACCTTAAAGGGTTGAAACTTATACCTTCTTGGACACTAGAAAAGGTAGTGCTAGGATTATTGAGGCTTGGTTTGCTTAGAAAACACTTAGAAGGGCTAGCTCCTTAAGAAACAAAACCAAGAAACAAGTTAGAATTTCGGAGTTACATTTCAGCACCTCATTCAAACATTTTTATAAAATTGAAAAAAAATAATTTGAGGCTGAAATTTGGTACGAAGCTTACCCATGATATAGAGAAGATATGGTAAAAATTTCATGATATTTGAATGAGTATATTTTGAGTTATGAATTTTTCTTTCTCCCTTGCTCAGAAAATCCGAACTGCTGGAATGAAAAATGGGAGAGCTTTAAGTGAGGGAAAAGGGGTTGTTTTCTTTTGTGGCTAAAGTGTGGGAGTGTATAATGAATATATGGGATGTATGCAGCAGATTTGACAATAATTTGGCAAAGGTATGGGTTGGTTTGATTGTGTGGTGAAGTGAGAAAAGGGAGAAGTATGGCTTGTGTACTTGTTTGTCTCCCATCACTATTCAACACTATTCTACTAACTATTCTAGTTAGCTTCTAATCATCTAGTTACACTCCTAACTACTAGTTAGGACTTGGTTATGCATGGCCAACTTGCATGGGATTTAATTTCTCATTCGTTTATTTATCGTAAACGCAATCGTCGTTCCATTCCGATAGTTTCCACGTATAACGACTTGTTTCGTAGCGATTTCTTTTATCGCTTATAATCCTATAACCAATTCCATTCCTTCTCTTGATCATAGAAACACCTTGATATATTATTTATTTCACGTAGTATTCCCGGTTCTACGCCATTCTTTATGGATACGAAAACACGTAGTATAATTGTGAATCTTCGAATTCCGTCGGCTTTTACATTCACTTATTTTCCTCGATAAACAAGAATATGATCTCGGATTCTCAAAATTCCACTATTCATTTTATGATGATCCCCATACGTATTACTTAATTAGCTCAAGTTACTATTCACAGAAGTTTTAAAATATTACAAAAATCAGGGTTCTTACAGTCTCCCCCCCTTAAAAGGATTCCGTCCCGGAATCAACTCACAAATAGATGGGGGTACCTTTCTCGCAGGTGGCTCTCTAATTCCCAAGTCGACTCCTCGACCTTGGGATGTCTCAATAAGAATCTGAATAGCTTGACACTCTTGTCCCTGAGTACTTTCTCTTTTCAACCAATGATTTTAACTGGTTGCTCAATGTAGAATAGATCTAGTACTTACTCATGTTTCACTATATTCTTGGTATCCGCATTATACTTTCTCAACATTGGCACATGAAAAATACTATGAACCTGTTGAAGGTTTGGAGGTAAAGCCAATTCGTATGCCACGGTTCTATTTGTCACAAAATCTCAAAGGACCCATATATCGGGAACTCAACTTCCCTTTCTTTCCAAATCTCATCAGTCCTTCCCATGGTGACACTTTCAAAAATACCTGGTCACCCACTTCATACTCTCTGTCTTTTCGTGCTAAGTCGGCATATTTACGCTGTCGGTCATCCTCTGATCAACTCAACTATGTCCCTCGTTCTTTACACCAAGTCGGGACCTAGTAACTTTCTTTCACCAACTTCATCCCAGTACAAGGGTGAATGGAACCTCCGACCATACAGCGCCTCATGTGGGGGAATTTCTATACTCGCATGATAACTATGATTATAGGCAAACTCTATCAAAGATAGGTGTTCATCTCAATAACCTTAAAAATCAATTACAAAATTTCTCAACATGTACTCCAATGTCTGAATGATTCACTCACTTTGTCCATCGGTTTGGGGATGGTATGCAGTACTCACATTCAGTTTGGTTCATAAGCATTCCTGAAAGCTCCTCAAAAAAATCTGGAGTTGAATCGGGGATCTCTGTCAGATACGATAGCTACAGAGACTCCATGTCTTATCACAATTTCCTTGATGTATAGCTCTGCTAATCTATCCACCATGTAGGTTTTCTTGATTGGAAGAAAGTATGCTGACTTGGTCAGTCGATATATAATTACTCATATTGCATCACGGTTAGCCTTAGCTCGGGGAAATCCTACCACAGAATCCATGGCTATTTGTTCCCACTTTCACATCGGAATTCCTAAGGGTTGTAGGAGTCCCCTCAGTCGCTGATGTTCCACCTTCACTCTTTAACAGGTCAAACACTTACTGACTCAATTGGCCACGTCTCTTTTCATGTTGGGTCATCAATAATATTCATTTAGATCTCGGTACATCTTGGTACCTCCAGGATGAATTGAATATCCATCGGCAATGCCAGCACGGGGGCTGTTACCAAACTCCTTTTCAATTCCTGAAAACTATCCTCACATTTTTCATTCCACGCAACCTTTTCCGTTTTGCAAGTAGGCCTAGTCAAAGGTCCTGATATCTTAGCGAAATCCTGTACGAACCTCTCATAAAACCGGTTAATTCCCAAAAAGTTCCTACTTCCGTAGGTGTGGTTATTCTTTCTCATTGGAATACTGCCTCAACATTGGTAGGGGCAACTAGCACTCTTTCACTGCTCATCAATTGTCCTAAGATCTGAACTTCATTTTGCCAGAATTCGCACCTTGAGAATTTGGCAAACAACTTTTCTCTTCTCAATGCTTCTACCACTATCCTCAGATATTCCGCATGTTCTTCCTCCATTTTAGAATAGACTAAAATATTATCAATAAAAATAATGACGCACACGTGCAAATACTTTTTAAACACTCGATTCACAAAGTCCATGAAAGCTACTGGGGAATTCTTTAGCCCGAACGACGTCACCAAGAACTCATAATGTCCATACCTCGTGCGAAATACGGTATTTGTCCCCTGTTTTAATCTTCAGTTGGTGATATCCCGTTCTTAGATCGATTTTCGAAAAGTGTACAACTCCTTCAAGTTGGTCAAACGAATCGTCAATTCTAGAGAGAGGGTATCTGTTCTTAATAGTCAGCTTATTCAGTTCCCTATACTCTGTGCACAATCGCATACTGCCATCCTTCTTTTTGACAAACAACATTGGTGTGCCTCATGGTGACACATTAGGTCTCATCATTCCTTTGTTCAACAGTTCTTGCAACTGTGAAGTCAATTCTTTCATTTCAACCGGGGCTAGCCTATATGGGGCTTTTTGAAACTGATGTCATTCCTGATGCTAATTCGATAGCGAACTCTATCTCTCGGTCAGGTGATAATCCTGAAAGGTCTTTGGAAAACACATCCTCAAATTCGTTAAAAACTGGTATGTCACATACATCGGGGCTTCTCTCTTGGTACCCGCCACGTATGCTAAATACGCTTTGCTATAATTCCTCAATAATTGCTTCGCTTGAGCAATATTCAAAAATTTCTGGGTCTGACGCTGACCCTTAATCACAATTTCCTTACCGTTAGGCATTCGGATTTTAACTTTCTTTCCTTAATAATCAATCTAAGTACCATTGCTCGACAACCAATCCATTTTTAAGACCACATCAAATTCTCTCAGCCTGAAAGGAATTAAGTCCAACTTAAAGTCCTTCCCTCCTAGTTCCCACTTGCAGATTAGATGAATCTCATTAATTGGAACAACCTCTAAATTCACTATTTCTATTCGCAATAATTCTCGCATTGGAATCACATTAAGTTTTAACTTGGCCAAAAATCTCGCGATATAAAATACTTAGTTGCTTCAGAATTAAACAGAATATTTGCAGTAACCAAATTGAGTAAAAGGTTACCTGCTATCACGCCCTAGCTGGGTTGGGGCAGTTGCTAGAATAATGTCTTGGTTGGTTGCAATTAAAGAACCTCAGTAGCTCTTTTCCCAAATTACATACCCCGAGATGTTTCTCCCCACATGACTTATGATCTGGTAGGGGTGACCGAAACTGGTTATAAAACATAGTCCTATATTGACCACCTCCCTGGGCGATACTCTTGCTTACCGGTTCGCTAAACCTGGTACCCACTACGGGTTGGGACACCGCTCCCCTCTCAGTCCTAATCGGAAACTTCTATTTATCGCTCTACCGCCTTGGCTTCCGAACTCCTCTTCTTGCTCTCTTCCTCTTTTTGACCTTGCTCACTCTCTGCCTCTACAATCGAGGCCTTTTTGCACATAGTCTGTTATCTCAAGTAATGACACTCGGTCCTGAATTCATTGTTTCAGCCCTTACTGAAATCTCCTTGCCTTTTTCTCTTTCGTGTTCACAAACTCCGGCACGAATCTCAACAGTTCAATAAATTTGGCTTTGTACACAGCCACTGACATCTTATCTTACTTAATCTCTAGAAACTTCAACTCCATCTGAGCCTCCATAAACCTGGGAAATACTTTTCCCCATGTGATAATCACATCAGTCTCCAGGGTTCCTTTAGGTTCCCACTAATAATTTGCTTCTCCTTTCAACATATAATTGGTGAACACGGTCTTTTGTGTCTCTTCTATAGGCACTATCTCAAAGCTCTTTTCCATTTCTTTCAGCCAAGCTCTGGCCTTAACAGATTAGCAGTCCCTTGAAATTTCTGGGGGTTTTAACAACCTAAAGGCCTTAAAGACATTAGTAACTGGAACATGATCAACCTGGGTTGAGGGTGACAATTTAAATTATCTCGAAGAAGATTCATAATTTGGTCCATGGGGTTTCCGCTCTGGCCTTCCCCCTCGTTAGTATCCATAGTTTCTTCTTCATTGTAATCCTCTAAGTCGAATTCATTATATTCGACTTCCTCGTGTTCTTGGTTATTTTGGTTTACCAATTCAGCAGGGTTTGCTCTAGTTCCCCAATATGTCGGGGTGGCATCGTTATGCTAATATTAAAGATCACCAATATAACATTATTCGCGTCTCTCCTCATTATGTTAAAGTCGCTTAATAACTCGCTTTGCCACAAATACATTCTTCATTCCTCTTTAGTTACTCGCAACGTTGTGCCCACGCACCTGATTTGATGCGTTAACAAAAGACGACATCCTGTCGAGAATATACACGTAGCTCCTAGTGATATCCCACTCTTGCAATTCTGCGTCAGACTTATTGGTCTTCTCCTCCAGCAGTTCGGAGCTTGCTGCGTTGATTGCAGGAGCATGAAACTTTTCGAAAATTATTCTGTCGATTCTCGCTTTCCGTGCCGAGCTATAATGGCTTAACGGACAAAATGATTTCATATTATCGCATAGCATTCTCATCTTGGGACACGCTAAAATCTTCCTTATAGGACATAGATTCCTCAATAGTATAGCGAATACCCTTCTTGGTAGAATCGCTGTTTATCATGTATTGAACCCTTATTATCGGAACAATACTTTCAACCAATTCAGGTAACGTAATAACCTTAATAGTAAAAGAATTAAGAATCTTGATTCTTGCCTAATATGTCTCCTCAAGGACCCTCTATAAAGAGCTATGAGTAGCAAGACTCGGGTTTTCCAATCAACCCATGGTATTGGGGTATCGTTTTCATCCCGCTTTCTCCGGAGACTTAGCTCCACTTCTATATCAACATTATAAAAATCATGTACAATTTTCTCCTTTCCTCATTTTGTCGATCTTAAACGATCCCATCAATTTCCGTATAACACTTCACATAAACACTTCAACATAACTCCTGGTAGTCCATCAACAAACTCTATCGGCTCAACCAATGGACTCTCTTTTGCATATAACTCTTAGCACTCTTTTCTCTGAGTGCTACAACTCATTCTCTTCCCTTAATGTCGGCTTTTCAATCAACTGTTAATAACTCAACCAATGCCTCAACTCTTAAGGCTAAGGTCCCCTTGGGTACTACTGTCGCGACTACTCCATAGTAATCCGACTACGAACTCGATGAAAGTTCTTGTTAACTTTTAGATCCTCAGTCTACCCATTTTACTCTTACTGTTTCCAAGACTTATAACCTTTGGCTCTGATACCATTTCTGTAACACCCCCAAATCCAAGGTCGTGAATTCGGGTTGTTACGATCACTTATTAATTAAATAATTCTCTTTTCACAATATTACTCGACCTTTTATTCAGACTCACACACACACAGGTTATATGCTTGGAAACATTATTAAATAAATCATTTCCACTTATCTACCTGACGGGGCTGGCGCACAAAAAGCCTACGGAACTCACGAGCGTTCCTTACCCGCCTAAGGACAACAGTCCTGGTCTGATCCATGCTGGTAGTCTGTTGTGATATGATATATAAAAGCAAGGGTGAGCATTAAAGCTCAGCAAGGTATATATCCCCATAATTAAGTATGTAAGGATAAATAAAACCAATAATTATACTTTGTATCTCCAAAGCGTTCTGAAAGTTTATATGCTTATCAAATTTATAAAATTCTCAAAATCAACTACAATAGTATATCCACTGAATACTTGTATTCATCTCCTTCTCAAAATCATTTTATACTCGTACTCATTTTATTTCAAAATCTCAAGATGTTACTCGAACCAAGATTCTCATATGGGTGTGATATATATTCGTCAACATCCCAATTTAAAACTCAGCCTTATCGGCAGATTTCTCAAATGGATTTGATATATAATCATCAACATCCTTATTTAAACTCAGTCTTATCGGCAGATTTCTCAAATGGATTTGATATATATTCATCAATATCCTTATTTAAAACTCAGCCTTATCGGCTCTCTGTTGTATATTTCACAACAGTTTTTCCAAAATGGAAGAAAGGGACTATACTGGAATAAACCACGTATCGGTGATCAGCCGAATACGAAATTTTCTCTACTAGTAGAAGGAATACAAACCTAGCCGCCTTTGGGCTCATCAAGACACTACACGGTGGTTGCCCATTGCCGTGCAAGTCCGAAAGTCAATGGTCACATAGACCATATAACCGTACAATGCGCCACTCCGCGCTTGCATAATGCGCCACTCCGCGCCTGGTCACTGCCCGATACCACTCCGTGCCGGGCAGGCCACATTCCAGTCCCAAAACATTTATATCTTTTGCTCAAAATCCTTTTTCGAAGGAATAGGTCGTTAAAAGTTGACCTGTAAATAAGATGTTTTATTCATTACTTTTAACTCAATTGATCTTTGGGAGTTGTCGGAGTTTTGAATTTAAAATCATTTTCAAATCCCTATCTGTAGTAGGGTGACACATATATTACTCACTTGTTCTTTATTGAACGAGGAAGCAAAACTCTTATGCTTCTAGACTAAGTTCCCTAAGGTTTTGATACGTTTCAAATGATTAATCTCTTTCAAGAGTTTTGAATAATTTAGAAAGTACCTTTGGGAAATATGTCTATTTTTAAATAAGTTTTTAGAAGTCCGAAGACATTAAATATCTAAGGTCTCATAATAATCTAAGAGGGATTTAATGAATTGATAAAATCTTATAAATAAAACATCTCTGTATAAGGTTCAATGAATTGATAAAATCTTAAGTACAAAGTATTTCTAATTAAGGTTCAATGAATTAATAAAAAACCTTAAATACAAAATATTTCTGAATAAGGTCCAACGAATGGAGACACCTTAATCAAATAATCAAAACAGGATTTGGTATCCTATAATTGCTCTTTGAATAGTTAAATCTTTATTAAATAACGTGAAATGATTTATAAACTATTCAGTATATTTTTAAATACTTTCTTTATATTTAATAATCCCTTAAGTATCGCTTTATAAAATAATCAATCAAGTAAGGGTGTCCCTTAAATGAATAAACCAATATTTCTCGAAGTTTAAGTCAAAATCTCAATCGTTCGCTTGATATATATATTACGCGAACGTACTTTGTTTATCGAAATAGAAATCTTTCGCGTTCGGCTCTCTCCGGAATTAAATCGTTATTAAAATATTTCCGACTCCCATTATCCTATATTATATTTGAAATACGTTTCAATTTCTCATACTCGTGTAAAACGAAATTTGTTTTCGTAAACAATCGCATAATTCGTATGCATTGATATCATAGACAAGCATATATATTTGAACTGTAAATCATGCCATCAATATCACAACAGTATATAAATATATAGCATGGATAGTATGAGATAGGGTTTCGAAAACTTGCCTCGAGTAATCGAAGTGGTATGGTATCTAGTGTTTGGTTGGCGATCTATAAACAAGAACCAACAGTCTAAGTTAGTACGCGATTAACGTCTCGCTTTTATTAAGCAACTTTCGCAACTACTCAAGTATAACGAATCTCCGATCGTCACATTCTCAACACTTATATTCTCACTTTATAACATGGTCGAGTTTTGAAATCGATCGTTCGCTTTAGAAAATTCATTTCGAGTTTTAAGCTCGAACGTGAGAAAACGCGCGTCAAAACTTGGTTTTTATGCGTTTCTCGCTTGCGCTCGCTTTACCAAAATATTTTTATAAAATCGAAAAATTAATATTTTCTCAAAATTCTTTTTGGAAAGTCTTCTCTACTGTCATATCCATTTTTTATAATTTTTCCAGAATCTCGAAATTATTTTAAGTCCTTCAAAATCACCATGCAAGTGGACTTAAGTGCAGTTGGCTAATCGCAGAAATGTTTTACACTAAAACGACCATAACTCCTAAACCGTAAATCTCCTCATGATGATCTACACATGTATAGAAACTACAAAACAAGATCTATCTGGTTATGGCCAGTGGTGTTCAAATTTTAACCATTTTCATGGCCGAATGTCCTGCAGAAAACAGATAAAGTGCAAGAATGCCCAAACTCAATTTCTACTACTTGATCTTAACACAATCACTACCTATAACCATCATAAACACAAGTACTTCTCAAGATCCACCCACATACACCTTATATGCTCTATATAGTACCACATACATGGATTACAACTCAACATCTCAAGCCTTTAGCAAGAACATAATCAATACAAACTCAAACAAACACAATCCTTTGGATCTTAACACTACAACAAACATAACTCTTAAATCCAACCATAAAACCTTAAAGGGTTGAAACTTATACCTTCTTGGACACTAGAAAAGGTAGTGCTAGGATTATTGAGGCTTGGTTTGCTTAGAAAACACTTAGAAGGGCTAGCTCCTTAAGAAACAAAACCAAGAAACAAGTTAGAATTTCGGAGTTACATTTCAGCACCTCATTCAAACATTTTTATAAAATTGAAAAAAAATAATTTGAGGCTGAAATTTGGTACGAAGCTTACCCATGATATAGAGAAGATATGGTAAAAATTTCATGATATTTGAATGAGTATATTTTGAGTTATGAATTTTTCTTTCTCCCTTGCTCAGAAAATCCGAACTGCTGGAATGAAAAATGGGAGAGCTTTAAGTGAGGGAAAAGGGGTTGTTTTCTTTTGTGGCTAAAGTGTGGGAGTGTATAATGAATATATGGGATGTATGCAGCAGATTTGACAATAATTTGGCAAAGGTATGGGTTGGTTTGATTGTGTGGTGAAGTGAGAAAAGGGAGAAGTATGGCTTGTGTACTTGTTTGTCTCCCATCACTATTCAACACTATTCTACTAACTATTCTAGTTAGCTTCTAATCATCTAGTTACACTCCTAACTACTAGTTAGGACTTGGTTATGCATGGCCAACTTGCATGGGATTTAATTTCTCATTCGTTTATTTATCGTAAACGCAATCGTCGTTCCATTCCGATAGTTTCCACGTATAACGACTTGTTTCGTAGCGATTTCTTTTATCGCTTATAATCCTATAACCAATTCCATTCCTTCTCTTGATCATAGAAACACCTTGATATATTATTTATTTCACGTAGTATTCCCGGTTCTACGCCATTCTTTATGGATACGAAAACACGTAGTATAATTGTGAATCTTCGAATTCCGTCGGCTTTTACATTCACTTATTTTCCTCGATAAACAAGAATATGATCTCGGATTCTCAAAATTCCACTATTCATTTTATGATGATCCCCATACGTATTACTTAATTAGCTCAAGTTACTATTCACAGAAGTTTTAAAATATTACAAAAATCAGGGTTCTTACAGCCCTCATTAGGCCCAATTGGGCCTTAGTTAGAGGGTATGTCAGAGAAGTTTTTCCAACCATAGTTCATAGGATATGAGCTAGAACCATGTGTCACAAGATAATTCAAGTCAGGGCATTTTCTGCCCAGAAAAACAGGGGAACCTTGGACTTTTAGCTTAGGCCCAAGAAGGCCCAAGCCAGGCCTTTGAGCCACATCAAGCTTGTGAGATGCCCTTAGGTCAGGAGAGTCTTGTGTAAAAATTTTGAAGAAAAACTTGTAGTTAAGAGTGTCTAATGCACTCAAGAAACCTTAGTTACCATTCTGAAATTTGCACCAGTGAGCACTTTCACTTATCACATAGCTTTAGAACACTTAGAAGTGAGTATTAGGTCGACCACCATAGTTGTAAGATAGTATAAGGTCAGTAGAGCAAAAGGCACAAGTGAGGGTCAATAGGTTTTGGATAATTTAGGAAAGGCACATTGAGTTAGGAAACCCAAATTTGAAGACTTTGTTTAGTTAGCGACCAAGTGACTTAAGTGGTGAGTCGAGATCATCCAAGCCTAGTGTGGCATTATGGTGTATATGATGTTATTTGGTATTAATATACGATATGTGATTATGTGGCTACGTGTGTACATTTGAAAATATAATGGTGGATATGAATTAAGTGCGTATAGGCCTAAGTGCCATCCATGTTTAATTTCGGGTTGTAAATAGGTTAAGATGGTAAGAATATATTATAATGAGGATTATTATTATTTATGTAGGATCTCGAGACGAGGGAAAACTTGCCATAAAAGTCGAGTGAAGCTCCAGTTGTTGCTCCTACCAGTCAGACCAGACCAGTCTATCTCAAGGCAAGTGATTCAACTTGACCTTCGTATTTACTGTAAACAGTTCATATATATATCGATGCAATTATCCTGAGTCATTTTGATATATTTAAATCAAGCGTATCTTTTGTTTATCTTTGAGTTACATAGAGATGCCATGAACCCTCGAGTACGTATTGCAAGTAGTTCAAAAGTCTTTCATGATAGTTTAATGCCATGATAAAATAGAGATTTGTTATAATACTTTATTGATCCTTTTGATTATCATGCTATTGATCCCTGAGAAATCTTGATATTGCACCCTGATGCTTTGATTCAACTCTTGAAATAACCTCGATAGAAACTTTATCTTGATACCTAAAAGCCAATCATTTCTTAAATTCATTCATGATTGTTTGATAACCCTATCCTTACCCTAAAGCTTGATACCCTGTTATATCTTGAGCTGATGATCACTTTCTTTATATTTTAACACCTCTATCCTATTGGAACCAGTGATGCTTATCTTCTTGATGTTCTAATACCTATACCTTGTCTACAACCATTGCTTTAAGCCTAGTTTGGCATTACTCTTTCATATTATCCAATAGCCTTGCTCAATTTCCTTGTCAAAGTTCTTGTTTATGGAAACCTCTCAATTACCCTAATATAGTAAAGTCTAGTGGATCATGGCCCTGAGATTTAGTGTCATATTTCCAGTGTTTCAAGTTGATCTATAATCCCTTGATAAAAATGATTACAGTCGAAAGAGATTTTGTCATAAATCGGCATCAGTTTTTAAAATGATTAAAATGTGGATTTTTCAGTCCCAAAGGGGGATAAATGTTTTCTTTGAATGGTGGATCTGGACTGAGACGCGAGTCCTTTCCACACTTATATTAGGCTTAAAAGTTGCCTAGGGATTCCCAATAATGTTTTAGAACCCAGCGAGGTTCGGGATTACTTCGCGGCTGATCACCGGCTGTAATCCGTAGCGTCATAAAATGATTTTGATTAAGAATGATTTTAAAATTGTTTTGATGCAAGCATAATGATGCCAACTCACATAAGTTTTATCTCTCGTTATCATTGATTATGTCTTTCCATTGTCATTCCTAAAGGTATATCTCGATTTATGTTTTGCGTTGTACTGTTAGCACTTGTTGAGCTTTTGGCTCACCTCTTGCTTTACCCTGATATTACAGCTAGCAGCTATGGTTAGATTCAAGCAGACTGCCCGTAAGACCTGTGATGCTGATGCTTATGTTCGAGCTCAGGTAGAATAAGTAATAATAGCTGTGAGGATTCGGTATTTGTAATCAGATGTAATAGCTGGTAGTGATGGGCTGTTCCAAACCCTAAACTGTAAGATCTTGGATTGGTTGTGTATCCTTCATTAAAATGATGTAATAGCTATATTTATTTCACTATTTAAGTTGGGGGTGTGACAGGTTTTGGTATCAGAGCTACGGTTTAGAGTCCCTGGACAGCCCAAATAGGTTATAGGATTTGTGTGTAGGTTATAGATATTATGCGAGAGAGTAGGTTAAGTAAATTATTATTAATACTCCTCTTATTGGTTGTCAGCAAAGGGCGCATTCCTCGTCATCCTCTGGGTCGGACGACACTATTGCTTTCTCCGTGTATGCTGAGTTGAGGCGCGAGTTCGACATGCTTCAGGGCAAGTACGACCGACTGATAGACCGACTGAAGAACGTGTATCCGGACAGCCGAAACTACGAAGGGAAGCCCAAGGAGCAGATGATTGCGAGACTTGAGACCTTGGTCCAGTACGTCAACACTAAGCTTGAGGAGATGCCAGCACACCGGGACCGTACCAGCCAGTATGTCATTCAGATGGTGGCGGATGAGCTCTAGAGCATTGTGAAGACGCTTCGAGAGGAAAAGACTACCAAGCCCCGTTCAGATGGAGTGGAGCCTTAGTTCTTTCCATTTACCTTTCATGTTGTTGTACTATCAGACTCTATGGAATCCCCAGTTGTTTCCGTCTTTCCTTTAAATAAGCCTGTTATTCCTAGAATCAGACTATGTCCCAATCCTATGTACTGTGACCTTTAAAATTTCAATAATTATGTGCTATTGTTCCATTTGCTCTCAACTGTTATTTTATGTTTTTATCATCATATCTGCTTAATTTGGAAACTTGACCCCATATGTAAATGAGAATGCCATGCGATACCCTCGAATCATTTTATCATTCATATCTGTTATGACACAACTCTTATTTCAGGATCATGCCTCCCAAAAAGAAGAACCCAACAACCACCTTCACCACAGACCCAAACATTCTTCAACTACTGGAAACCTTGCAACAGCAAACCAATGCTATAGCTCAACAACAACTAACTCTTCAACAACGAATTGAAAACCAAGATAACCGTGAGCCACACCAACCACCTGAACCACCAGTACCACCTAGACAAATTGTCACTTTCAAAGCTTTTCAGAATGTGAATCCACCTGTATTTCATGATACCACTGATCCAGTGATAGCAAACACATGGATCAAGGAGATGGAAAGGGCTTTTGAGTTGGTACAGTTAGGAGACGATCAGAAGACGCCGTATGCCACTTACTTCTTGAAGGGAGAAGTCATCTATTGGTGGGAATCAGTAAAAGCTATGGAAGTCACTCAGCAGGTTTCTTGGGAGAGATTTAAGAAGTTATTTCTGGACAAGTATTACCCTAAGTACATGCAGAATCAGATGGAGCTAAAATTTCTCGAGTTAAAGCAAGGGAACATGACTGTACTAGAATATGAGAAGAAGTTCACTGAGTTGTCAAGGTTTGTGACAAAGTATACTAGCACTGAGGAAGAAAAAGCAAAGAAATTTCAGCAAGGATTGGAGCCTTGGATCAGAGATAGGGTGTCTATGTTTGAGCTTGAAACTTATGCGGGAGTAGTACAGAAAGCTGCTCTGATTGAGAATAATGGGATGCAGTCAAGGAAAGAGAGGGATAACAAGAAGAGGAAGGTTCCATTTTATGGAGAAAAGTCTGAAGCTGGAAGTTCGCAAGATCGGAATGTAAAGAGGATTGGTTTCCAGAAGGGCGGAAATTTTCAAAGGAAGGGAAATTTGGGCAAAAGGCAAGAATCAAAAGGGAACAATCAGGCAAGCCAAGGGCAAGTTGGAGAAAACAGGTTCCAGAGGCCAGAATGCAAGCACTGTGGAAGAAGGCACCCCGGAGTATGCAATAAGCTGAGTATGACCTGTTATAGGTGCAATCAGAAGGGACATTTGGCAAACGAGTGCAAGATGCCGAAGCCAGGAGTTACGTGTTACAAGTGTGGGAAGACTGGACACATGGCTAGGGAGTGTAAGGCAACAGGACTAGTCAGAGCTCTGATGAACGTGGCAAGTACCAGTGCAAGCGTGCCAGCTGAGGTATTGGCATTACTTCCACCACCCGCACCAACCCCGCAAGCAACAGCAAGGACATTTGATCTAAAGATGAAAGATGCTGTTCAGAATTCTGAGGTGATAGCAGGTACACTTTTATTCAATAATGTCAAAGCTAAAGTATTGATTGATTCGGGAGCAACAAGATCTTTCATATCAGAATCTTTTGTTGATAAGCTCCAATGTGATAAAACGGTTATGAGTGAGGTAGTAAATGTGGTAATTGCGAACCAAGAGAAGATTCCTGTGAATCAATTTTGTCCAAAATGTGAGATTGATATTTCGGGATATAAGTTCTCAGCCGACTTGATACTCTTCAAGCTGGGAGAGTTTGATATAATTTTAGGAATGGATTGGTTAGGAGAGAATAGCGCTCAGATAAATTGTAAGACCAAGATAGTGTATTTAAAGACAAAGAGTGGAGAGAAGGTAGTATTTAAGGGGCAGAGGCAAGAGCAACTATTTCTTACAATTATTCAGGCTAAGAAGTTACTTAGAAAAGGTTGTGAGTCATTCCTAGCATATGTAGTGGATTCAGAGAGAGGCAGCCCCAGCATGGAAGATATTCCTGTAGTTAATGAGTTCCCCGATGTGTTTCCCGACGAACTACCAGGCTTACCACCAGATCGACAAATTGAGTTCGAGATCAACCTTGCTCCAGGCACGGAACCAGTTTCAAAGGCTCCGTATAGGATGGCACCAGCAGAAATGAAAGAGTTGGCGAGCCAGCTACAAGAATTATTGGATAAGGGAGTGATACGACCAAGTACGTCGCCATGGGGAGCACCTGTTCTCTTTGTGAAGAAGAAAGATGGGAGTATGCGTCTATGCATAGATTACCGGGAGTTAAATAAAGTAACGATCAAGAACCGCTACCCGCTACCAAGGATAGATGACCTTTTTGATCAGTTAAAGGGAGCAAAATGCTTTTCGAAGATTGATTTGAGATCGGGATACCATCAATTAAAGATCAAGGAAGAAGATATTCCCAAGACCGCATTTAGGACCAGATATGGGCATTATGAATTCCTAGTAATGCCGTTTGGATTGACCAACGCTCCGGCCGCATTTATGGATCTGATGAATCGAGTATTTAAGAAGTATTTGGATAAATTTATCGTGGTATTTATTGATGACATCCTTATTTATTCTAAGTCGGAAGAAGAACATAAGCAGCACCTCTGGATAGCATTGGAGATACTCCGACAAGAGAAGTTGTATGCCAAGTTTACCAAATGTGAGTTTTGGTTAAAGGAAGTTCAATTTTTGGGGCATGTTATTGGAAATGAGGGAGTTAAAGTGGATCCGGCGAAGATTGAGGCAGTTATGAGTTGGGAGAGGCCAAAGACTCCTACGGAAGTGCGAAGTTTTCTAGGATTGGCCGGATACTATAGAAGATTCGTCAAGGATTTCTCGAAGATCGCCACGCCATTGACCAAGTTAACCAGAAAGAATCAAAAGTTTGAATGGAGTGCAGAATATGAAAATAGCTTTCAAGAGTTAAAACAGAAGTTGGTAACAGCTCCGGTGTTGGTACTTCCAGATGATAAAGGGAATTTTGTAATATTCAGCGACGCTTCACATAAGGGTTTGGGTTGTTTGTTGATGCAACACAGTAAGGTAATAGCATATGCGTCAAGACAGTTGAAGCCGCACGAGTTAAAGTATCCGACGCATGACTTGGAACTAGCCGCCATAGTGTTCGCACTCAAGATTTGGAGACACTATCTCTATGGAGAGAAGTGTGAAATCTACACGGATCACAAGAGTTTAAAGTACATTTTTACTCAGAAAGAGCTCAATATGAGGCAGAGGAGATGGCTGGAATTGATCAAGGACTATGACTGTTCGATAAATTACCATCCTGGAAAGGCGAACGTAGTGGCCGATGCGCTGAGTCGGAAGGAGAGATTGAATATGATGATAACATCAAAAGAGTTATCTGAAGAAATCGGAAAATTAGAATTGGAACTTTGTGCTTATGGGAAAGTCAAAGAAGTTTGTCGTGCAATGACCTTTCAGCCAACACTAATGGAAAAGATAAAGAAGTGTCAAGAGGAAGTAATGGAAAAAGAGAAAAATCAGTTATCTGGAGAAGAGATTAATACTAAAAGGGATGAGCAAGGAATACTAAGGTTTTCATCCAGAATATGGATTCCTCATGTACCTGAATTAAAGAATAAGATCCTCTGTGAAGTCCACCATTCGAAATTTTCAATCCACCCGGGAAGCACCAAGATGTATCAAGACTTAAAGAAGAACTTTTGGTGGCCAAATATGAAGCGAGACGTGGCAGAATGGGTTGCGAAGTGCTATACTTGTCAGAAAGTAAAGGCAGAACATCAACGACCAAGCGGATTAATTCAGCCCCTGAAGATTCCAGAATGGAAATGGGAAAATATCGCTATGGACTTTATAGTAGGACTACCGCGAACAAAATCCGGACATGACGCAATATGGGTTATAATTGATCGTCTTACGAAGTCGGCGCATTTCCTTCCAATAAATGAGAAGTCGTCACTGGACAAGTTGGTTCATCTGTATGTGCACGAAATCGTATTAAGGCATGGAGTACCCGTATCAATAGTTTCAGACAGAGATCCCCGATTTAACTCGAGATTCTGGAAGCAATTCCAGGAATGTCTTGGCACGAAGTTGAATATGAGCACGGCGTATCACCCGCAGACTGATGGTCAGAGCGAAAGGACGATTCAAACAATCGAAGACATGTTGCGCAGTTGTGCAATCGATTTTGCAGGAAGTTGGGACGACCACCTGCCATTGATTGAATTCTCATATAACAACAGCTATCATTCCAGTATCGGCATGCCACCATATGAAGCTCTGTACGGGCGAAAATGTAGATCACCAACAAGTTGGGATGAAGTAGGAGAAGGAAGAATTCTCGGCTCAGAATTGGTACAACAGTTGCATGACTCAGTCAAGTTAATTCAGAAAAGGTTGCTTGCTGCTCAAGATAGACAGAGGAAGTATGTGGATCCAGCGCGTAAGGATGTTCAATTCCAAATGGGCGAAGCTGTGTTGCTAAAGGTGTCACCTAGGAAAGGGTTGATGAGATATGGCAAGAAAGGAAAGTTAGCACCTAGATACATAGGTCCTTTTGAGATTTTGAGTCAAGTAGGAAAGGTGGCCTACGAGTTGGCCTTACCACCTCAGTATCGGCATGTGCATAATGTGTTCCATGTGTCGTTACTTAAGAAATATAATCCTGACACTAGCCATGTGATAGAATATGAACCCGTAGAAATTCAGGCAGTCCTGTCATTTGTGGAGCAACCGGTTAAAATACTCGACTGGCAAGTAAAGAGTCTTAGAAATAAGTCAGTAAAGTTAGTAAAAGTACTTTGGAGGAACCCTAAGGTCGAAGAGTCGACTTGGGAGTTAGAGTCTGATATGCGTTCCCGGTATCCTCATCTGTTCTCTTAGATTCTGGGGACAGAATCCCTTAAGGGGGAGAGGATGTTACGACCGGCATTTTATGTAATATTATTTGTGAATTTGGTATAATATTAAGTCAAATGAAAATATATTCAATGATTGTACGTTTGTGTGAGTGAAAATTTCTGCATTATAAATTTGCTTTGGGTAGTATATGATTTTTCAAAGCAAGAGTTTATTTAATTTCTTTATTTTTGATTTATAAGGAATATTCTAAGCTTTGGAAAAATCTTCTTTTAAAAGGCATTTTGTTCACAAATTTTGAAAATAATTTTATAAAGTCTCTAAAATACAAGTTAATTTATGGTATAAATTTTATAATTTTTGAACTTGTATTTTATTTTATAAAAATAAATCATTATAAATTTTAGTTGTCATATTTATCAAATTACATGAATAACCTTGCATGCAAACTCTCTTCTATTTAATCAAAGGGCAAAGAAGACATTCTCAACCCCACTAACTCACATTTTGCTAACCAATTTACCCCTTTACCCTTGCATGCAAATCTACCTAACTATATTGGAGGGTTACTCTTGTAAAATCTCAAACCCACTCACATTATAGTCAAATCAATGCATAAAAACAAGTCCAAGAAGTGATCATCACCTCACTTCACCCCACCACTTCACTCTCTTCTCCCTCCCTCCTCCCTTACCTCTCGGTTTTTCCCCTCCCCTCTCGGCAACCACCAAAACCGAGCCCCATCCCCTTCTTTCTTCAACTCTCACTCAAACAATCATCTTATATCCAAGTAATTTTACTCCCTACATGTTATTCTTATATATATTTCAAAAGTTTAGAGTGAAAAACCTATGTTTTGACCTTGCATGGTGATGTTTTTGTTAAACTCAAAGTGAACCTCCTTGATTCTTGTGAATCTAAGGCTTTCACCATGAGATATAGTATCATAGGGTCAAGAATGGCTAGACATAAGAGTGTTACACTTATGAAATGTTGTTCTTACCCTAATCCATTCGGCCATGACTTGATAGGAGCCGAATGGATGGTGTTTTGTTGCCTTGTTACATTTTTGTGTATTTTGTGATGATAACGTGAATTTTATAGTAAAAGCTTGATAAAACCCTTTTGCATGCTAGTTGATCATTTAGTTGTAATCCATGTTAGGCTTGCATGTTGAATTATGATAAAAATTTATTTGGAAATCATGTTGCTTTGGCTTGAAAGATCCGAAAGCATGCATGCATGTAAATCACTTTTGATTTTTTTTTTGGAAGTTTTGATCATTTAGATTCATGTTGTTAGTGAGCCTTAATTTCAGTAGGAATAATGTATTAATATTGATTTATACTTCTTATTGCATGGTAATAATTCGTGATTATCTATTATAAAAAAAAATATATATCTTGTTGCTTCAAGAGCATAAAGGTTTGTGATTTGTAAAGAGTAGTCTCTTTTGTTTTGCCATAGTTGCACCTTAGGTAAGGATGATCTCACCAAGGTTATTTTGAGAAAAAGGGAGTTAGTTCAGTAGAATACCATGTATAAGTCTTTGTTTAAGTTTAGAGTTGTTGTTAGATAGGTTTGTCAAGTCAAAGCCTTGGAAAAATGAGAGTTATAGTTTCTGCAGAAAAATCAGTTTAGTACCCTGAGGTTTAGAGTGAGTTTTGACCATGTCATTGATGTGCACTTTGAGGCCCAAGCTACCAGAAGTTAGTATGGGGAGTATATAATAGGTTTTAGGAGTTGGTTGGAGGTTTGCATGTCATTTGGTTAGGTGCACAAGTAGAATAACAAAATCTGTCCAGCAGGGGACAGTTTTGTTGCAACTTAGAAATAGGGAGATTTGGCCATGTCATGGGTAGGCCCTCATTAGGCCCAATTGGGCCTTAGTTAGAGGGTATGTCAGAGAAGTTTTTCCAACCATAGTTCATAGGATATGAGCTAGAACCATGAGTCACAAGATAATTCAAGTCAGGACATTTTCTGCCCAGAAAAACAGGGGAACCTTGGACTTTTAGCTTAGGCCCAAGAAGGCCCAAGCCAGGCCTTTGAGCCACATGAAGCTTGTGAGATGACCTTAGGTCAGGAGAGTCTTGTGTAAAAATTTTGAAGAAAAACTTGTAGTTTAAGAGTGTCTAATGCACTCAAGAAACCTTAGTTACCATTCTGAAATTTGCACCAGTGAGCACTTTCACTTATCACATAGCTTTAGAACACTTAGAAGTGAGTATTAGGTCGACCACCATAGTTGTAAGATAGTATAAGGTCAGTAGAGCAAAAGGCACAAGTGAGGGTCAATAGGTTTTGGATAATTTAGGAAAGGCACATTGAGTTAGGAAGCCCAAATTTGAAGACTTTGTTTAGTTAGCGACCAAGTGACTTAAGTGGTGAGTCGAGATCATCCAAGCCTAGTGTGGCATTATGGTGTATATGATGTTATTTGGTATTAATATACGATATGTGATTATGTGGCTACGTGTGTACATTTGAAAATATAATGGTGGATATGAATTAAGTGCGTATAGGCCTAAGTGCCATCCATGTTTAATTTCGGGTTGTAAATAGGTTAAGATGGTAAGAATATATTATAATGAGGATTATTATTATTTATGTAGGATCTCGAGATGAGGGAAAACTTGCCATAAAAGTCGAGTGAAGCTCCAGTTGTTGCTCCTACCAGTCAGACCAGACCAGTCTATCTCAAGGCAAGTGATTCAACTTGACCTTCGTATTTACTGTAAACAGTTCATATATATCGATGCAATTATCCTGAGTCATTTTGATATATTTAAATCAAGCGTATCTTTTGTTTATCTTTGAGTTACATAGAGATGCCATGAACCCTCGAGTACGTATTGCAAGTAGTTCAAAAGTCTTTCATGATAGTTTAATGCCATGATAAAATAGAGATTTGTTATAATACTTTATTGATCCTTTTGATTATCATGCTATTGATACCTGAGAAATCTTGATATTGCACCCTGATGCTTTGATTCAACTCTTGAAATAACCTCGATAGAAACTTTATCTTGATACCTAAAAGCCAATCATTTCTTAAATTCATTCATGATTGTTTGATAACCCTATCCTTACCCTAAAGCTTGATACCCTGTTATATCTTGAGCTGATGATCACTTTCTTTATATTTTAACACCTCTATCCTATTGGAACCAGTGATGCTTATCTTCTTGATGTTCTAATACCTATACCTTGTCTACAACCATTGCTTTAAGCCTAGTTTGGCATTACTCTTTCATATTATCCAATAGCCTTGCTCAATTTCCTTGTCAAAGTTCTTGTTTATGGAAACCTCTCAATTACCCTAATATAGTAAAGTCTAGTGGATCATGGCCCTGAGATTTAGTGTCATATTTCCAGTGTTTCAAGTTGATCTATAATCCCTTGATAAAAATGATTACAGTCGAAAGAGATTTTGTCATAAATCGGCATCAGTTTTTAAAATGATTAAAATGTGGATTTTTCAGTCCCAAAGGGGGATAAATGTTTTCTTTGAATGGTGGATCTGGACTGAGACGCGAGTCCTTTCCACACTTATATTAGGCTTAAAAGTTGCCTAGGGATTCCCAATAATGTTTTAGAACCCAGCGAGGTTCGGGATTACTTCGCGGCTGATCACCGGCTGTAATCCGTAGCGTCATAAAATGATTTTGATTAAGAATGATTTTAAAATTGTTTTGATGCAAGCATAATGATGCCAACTCACATAAGTTTTATCTCTCGTTATCATTGATTATGTCTTTCCATTGTCATTCCTAAAGGTATATCTCGATTTATGTTTTGCGTTGTACTGTTAGCACTTGTTGAGCTTTTGGCTCACCTCTTGCTTTACCCTGATATTACAGCTAGCAGCTATGGTTAGATTCAAGCAGACTGCCCGTAAGACCTGTGATGCTGATGCTTATGTTCGAGCTCAGGTAGAATAAGTAATAATAGCTGTGAGGATTCGGTATTTGTAATCAGATGTAATAGCTGGTAGTGATGGGCTGTTCCAAACCCTAAACTGTAAGATCTTGGATTGGTTGTGTATCCTTCATTAAAATGATGTAATAGCTATATTTATTTCGCTATTTAAGTTGGGGGTGTGACAAAGAACACAAATTCATAATTTAATCTTTAATAAATTCGAAATAAAATAGTACAATAAGAAAAATACCTTGATTCTTGCACAAAAACAGATGGTGGATTCAGAAAGAGGTTTTCGAGAGCTTCGTTTTGATATATTGCACGTCCGAATCGGAGTTCGATAACACCTTCGTTTGTGCGATTGATTTTCAAGAACACGATATTTTATTAGGGTTTTCTCTGGTTTTCAGTGGTTTGTACTGTCTGAATATGATTATACAAGTGAACTGAAATAAAAAAAGGGCTATTTAAATTTACGAAATAATAGTACGTTCTGGATCGTGTTGGATCGATAAATACGTTGCTTTGCTGCTAAGTAACTATAAATATGATCATTTTGGATAAACACTTTCCAGTTTTGGATAAGCATTATCCTATTTTGGATAATTATCAAAACCGGGCTTTTATAAATGATTTGTACGAAGATAATGTTATCAAAAAGGGTTAGCGTATCGAAAATATTGCGCCGGGCCGCGCACGGGTCAAACCGTAATCCGGATCGAAAAAGTCAAAACACAAAAAATGTCTGGAATTACCAGATTAGGTTAGGAAGGAGTTTTCGGAAGAGTTTTGGGTTGTAAAAACGTAAAAATGGATGAGGTTGGACGATTCCCGGCTTTAGAAAATAATTTTGTAATTATTCAAAAAATAATTAATAAATTTATAAATCAATATAAAATCACATAACACTCCAAAACTTACCAGAAAAATACCTTAATTATCTATATTTTATTTTGTACGTATAAAAACTAACATATTTATACTTTACCACATATAAACATCCACATAACACACCAAACATCAGATAATTCACCAAAAATCACATAATAATCATTTATTAATAAAAATAATTACACGCTATGTCCCGGATATTACATCATCCCCTTAAAAGGATTCTGTCCTCAGAATCACACTAAGGATCAGATAACAATACATTCAAGTATCTCACTTCCCTTTTCTCCGGTTGATCTCTCAACCTTACAAATTTTCATAAAATTTTACTCGCAGCATCACTCATAACTTAACAGCCTATTGCTGACATCATATTCTATCTGTTGCTCATATAACTCAACTCAAGTCTCCATTTTATATATACGGAGCTTAATTACTTTTCGTGAATATACGCATATAAACACCCTATGAATCATCTATACGTGTGGCGGTGAAGCCAACTCACTTACACTTATCTTGCCTATTTTACCGTTTCAAAAGGACCAGCATGATGCCTATTAATTCTCTTTTCTTTCTAATTCTACTGATTCGTGCTCATGAACGTTTGCAATAATTACTGGTTATTGAGCCCCATTCCCACATGTTTTTCTGTTCAATTAACTTAGTTTGTAATCGCTTTCAATCGCATTTAAGGCTCTTTAATTGTTCTCTTAATCTTCTCGTTCATCTGCGAATGATATACTGAAACCATGGCGTATTCAATTCCTGACGTTCTCGAAATTACACTAGAGTTAAGAATTAACGAGAAAATCTCGACTAAATACGATTGACGCACAAACGTATCATCATACCTTAATTTCCTTGAATCACAATCGAGTATATTTGTCAAGCGAAAATCTCTTATTTCTTAGAAGAAAATACACTAGTCTAGAGGCATCACAATCGAGTATAACACTCCAAAAATTACCAGAAAAATACCTTAATTATCTATATTTTATTCTGTACATAATAAAATTAACATATTTATACTTTACCACATATAAACATCCACATAACAACACCAAGCATCAGATAATTCACCAAAAATCACATAATAATCATTTATTAATAAAAATTATTACACACTATGTCCCGGATATTATAAGTGTCCAGGCTTAAAATGCCTTGATGATAATGAGGCTGAAGCCCTTAAATTTGAAAATCTCAACATTAGCTGAAGTCAACACAAGTAACAGAATGGATGAAGAGTCAACTGAATTGGTGAATCATGAGAATGGAAACTCATCTCAAACACCTGAATTTGATAGCACAAACTCAGGGAGAGAAAGAGGAGAAAGTTCTGCAAGTCATGCCGATAATGAAGAAAATGTAGAAAATTTAAGTCAATAAAGTCACACCAGGAAATGGGATAGGAGTCATACAAGAGAAGCAATTATTGGTGATCCAAATGCTGGAGTGAGAACTAAAAGTGCAACTACAAATAAATGTCTACATGCATGCTTTCCGTCATAAGTTGAGCCTAAGAAAACTGAGGAAGCTCTACTTGATCCTGATTGGAAAACTGCTATGTAAGAGGAGCTAAATCAGTTTGAAAGGAACAAATTTAAAATGTTGGTTCCTGCACCAAAGAACATAAGTGTAATTGGAACAAAGTGGGTGTTCAGGAACAAAATGGATGAAAATAAGATTTTGACAAGAGAAAAAGCAAGGTTGGTTACAAAAGGCTACTCACAGGAAGAAGGAATTGATTATGATGAAACTTTTGCTCCAGTTACAAGACTTGAAGCAATAAGAATCTTTCTTGCATTTGCTGCACATTCAAACTTTAAGGTGTATCAAATGGATGTAAAGAGTGCATTCCTAAATGGTGAGTTGGAAGAAGAAGTTTATGTGCAACAGACACCTGGCTTTGAAGATCCTGAATTTCCAGATTTTGTCTACCAACTTCTAAAGGCTCTCTATGGACTAAAGCAAGCACTTAGAGCATGGTATGACACACTGTCAGAATTTTTGATTGAACATGGATTCACTAGAGGAACTATTGATAAGACTCTCTTCTACAAGCAACATGGTGATGATATGATCCTAGTTCAAATCTATGTGGATGATATCATTTTTGGTTCTACTAATGAAAAGCTATGTCAAAGATTCTCAAAACTCATGCAGAGTGAATATGAAATGAGTATGATGGGAAAATTAAATTACTTTCTTAAACTTCAAGTCAGTTAAAGAAGTGATGGTATTTTCATCAGTCAAACCAAGTATGTTAAGAATTTATTGAAAAAGTTTGGAATGGTTGATTGTTCACCTGCATCAACACCTATGTCTACATCTACAAAGTTGGATGAAAATTTGAAAGGAAAAGTGTAGACATTTCAGGTTATAGAGGAATGATTGGGTCTTTGTTGTATTTGACTGGTAGTAGACCAGACATTATGTTTGTAACATGTCTGTGTGCAAGATTTCAAGCCAATCCAAAAGAATCACACTTGATGGTTGTGAAGAGAATTTTCAGATACTTAAAGGGAACTCCAAACTTGGGATTATGGTATCCTAAAGGAATAGGATTTGAAGCTACTGGATACACAGATATAGATTTTGCTGGATGCAAGGTTGACAGAAAGAGCACTAGTGGAAGCTGTCAATTTCTTGGACAAAGACTTGTATCATAGTATAGCAAGAAATAACAATCTGTGTCAACTTCCACAGCTGAGGCTGAATACATAGCTTCTGGAAGTTATTGTGCTCAAGTGCTTTGGATTAGAAATTAGCAAATGGATTATGGTCTAGTATTACACAAAATTCTAATTATGTGTGACAATACTAGTGTTATATCTATTATGGCTAATCCAGTTAATCATTCTAAAATAAAGCACATTGATGTAAGGTACCATTTTATCAGAGAACATGCTGCAAATGGTACCATTGAGCTTATTTTTGTTCCAACAAAAAATAGTTAGCTGACATTTTTACTAAACCTTTGGATGAAGCAACTTTCACTAGATTTGTAGGTGAAATTGGAATGCTAAATTCTTCATCCTAAAAGCAAGAACTCAACTAATGTTTTGCAGCAGATTGATTTCTAATAAATGAAAATTAATTTGATTTAATTGAAAATTAACTCGAATATGAGTGATAAATATTTCGGAAATCTCTGTATATTTATTTTTCAAAATTCAAAATTTAGCTTGGAATTTTCAATTCTGAGAAAACTATCTAAATGATAATTTACATTTTTAATATATGTAATTAGCACAAGACATAATCAAAAAGAAAAAAAGTATATAGAGAACTGAGTTCTCGATAAGTTTAATTGACTTCTCGACAAGTCATTTTGAGACTTCTCGAGTGAGTTCTCGATAAGTCATTTTTTTGACTTCTCGAAGGACTTCTTGACAAGCTTTATTATGACTTCTCGATAAGACATTGTAGAGATCTCGATAAGTGATAATTCACAGAGTTCTCTACAGGTATAAATTTTAGACTTATCAATAACTCAGAACTGAGATAATCTAATTTAATAAATTATTTTGGTACAATACTTTTGATAAAATCCTTCTAATTTTATTTTATTTATTCAAATAAAAATTGGTAAAATTTAGTTCATTCAGGACAAATTGGGTATTTATTTGACATCTAGATAAGTCATTTTCTATTTCTCGACAAGAGTCAGGAAAATGACATATGGATATGAATCTATTCTT
Source organism: Apium graveolens (assembly GCF_009905375.1). Taxonomy (NCBI): domain Eukaryota; kingdom Viridiplantae; phylum Streptophyta; class Magnoliopsida; order Apiales; family Apiaceae; genus Apium; species Apium graveolens. The sequence goes on from NC_133649.1 coordinate 66,813,115, forward strand.
TCAATATGACTACTTGATAAGAAAATTTCAAACATTTATTTTGAGTTCTCAATAAGTCATTCACCCTTTACTATAAATACCCAGACATCTCGACATACACCTCTTTACGCCTTCGAGATCTCTAAGTGACCTAATTTTTCCAAATCCAAACCGTTTCCTCTCATTTCAAACTCTTTCCATCTAATTTTTCTTACCCACTCAAATTCAAACTCTTCAAATGGTATCAAACATAGCTACACCTTTCATCCCAAGGGAGGGCGACAAATATCTTGCTTTTACAGATGCAAATCAAGCTCCTGACAGTTTCAAGAGCTTTGTGAAGTTTCTTTCTGAAACTTACTTTACAGGTGCTCTAACTGCAAATACAGTACTATACTTGGATGTTCTTAGGGATTTCTGGAATACAGCTGTGATAAGGACAGGTGCATGAGAACCAAGCTATGTCCATGGTGGTTAACTGCTCCATTCAAGGCCAACAGGTGGAGTTTTATGAAAATGATATAAATGTGGCTTTGGGGATTCCTACTGACAAGCTGATGGAAGTCCCAAATCAAGATGAGCTAGTTGAATTTATGGACTTTGTCAACTACAGTGAAAGGATCAACTTAGCCAACCTAAACAAGAAGAACTTGAGGAAGGAATGGTCATTCCTTTTTGACTCCATTGTGAGAGCTTTCACATGTATGAAGATAGGGTATGATAACATTTCAAGTGTAGTCCAAAAGCTGATATTTTCCATGGCTCACAACAGACACATCAATGTGGGGATGCCGATTCTCCAGGAACTTAGCACCAGGCTTAATATGCCTTTGACTACAAGAGGTAAGGAAATTTTCTTTCCTAGGTTTATAATGTCTACTTTAGATCATAAAGTGCATGACATTCATTTACTTAATAGTATAGATAGAAATAAAATAGGCAACTATAAACAAGTGTCCAAAATTCTAGTTGGCTTTCTTATTACAAAGAACAAGGTAACTGTAAATCTTAGAATCACTCCATTTATGTTGGAGAGATTCAGTACTTACCTTTACCCTATACCTGACATGAGGTCTACAATCACATCTAGTACAATAATGGCTCCTATACCTGTAGAAGAACAAACACAGGAACATCAACAAGGGCCTTCCCAAACTAAGACCCTTTCTTCTTTACCATTAGAAGTTAGAAAACCAACCACTTCATCCTCTCAAAAGGTTGAAGTGAGTAAAAAGAAGAGAAAGCAGGCACCTTTGACTGTGATAAATGAGAGTGGTGAGGATCAAACAGAACCATAGTCAATTTTGGTCAAGAAACCCAAGAAGGCAAAGAAAACTGAGTTGACCACTCAAGCTACCACTACATCCTCTCAAAAGGATGTAGTTGCAAAAGAGGGCATAAAACAGTCTCCAGGGGCATCCTGTCAACAGGGTGTCTCTATTGAAAAGAGCACTCTCCGTAGTGCAACCTATAAAGAGTCTTCACCAACACTTGAACAGATTCAAGTATATGAAAGAAGGAATAAGGATGGCACACACACACAGAGCACATCTTTTGAAACTCCCTCATCTATTCAGGGGGAGTTGCCAACACTTAATACTGAAATTACAAATCTAATATCTAAAATTTCTTCTTCATACAATCAAACACTTGAATCTAACTCTCAAGTGTTGTCAAAATCAAGTGACATGATTCATGAAACTATGTTCACCACCCAGGAAACACATTTATTTGGTTAGAGGCTACACTCTGGGGTAGACCTTGATGACACCAAGACAAACACACGGGTTTCATCAGTTTTTAATGAAGACCCTGTGGTAGTTACTCAAGCACCTTCATGTGCTAAAAATCTTCACAGATTGATAGGTTTGAGGGTAGTACACCTGAGGGGGAGCTATCTAAATCATCTCCAATTCAATTATTGGAGGTTCCTCATGTAGGAACAACTCCCCTCAAAACCCTAGTTGAAATTGCCTTAACAATTGAAGCTAGGAGTACAATTCCCAATGAGCCTGTTATAGGGGAGGCAAGTCAAGCACATTCAAGTTCTAGCTCTCTACAGGAAGAGCAAGGGTTTGAGGCCATGGTACATGACAGTAACCTGGTCAAATCCCCTCCAATTCAATCCCACAAGTGGTGAACAACACACTGTCATAACCATAATTTCAACTGTGAGTCAAACTGTGGCATATGTCACAGATAATGTTACTGAACCTCACCCATCCTCCTCAAACCCAATAGACATTCCTTCTACATCAAACCCCTCTCTACCACCATCATACCTTATATCTCAATGGCTTCAAGATGCCCCAGCTCAACCCATTATAATGAATGATCTTTTGGTTGATCAACTTTCTGGCTTTTCCAACATCACATAACAGCTTCTAACCACAAACATGTCCAATCAGGACTATCAAGCAATCTTGATGTCTTATAAAACTAATGTTGAAGAGCAGCAGCAAAAGATTGTGAATGAAGCTGAACAGGATGGAAATGTTGATGCTTGTCTAAGCAAGGACTTAAGTTTGATCATGGATGAGGTCTTGGAAAGATTTAGGGAAGAATATATTACCATTCTGGGAGCAATGCCAAGGCCCTCACTCCACAAGAAGTATATGATGTTGTGTCAAAAGTCTATAAAGCTTAACTTAAAGCTTTTTATCTCATGAGTAAAGCTCTACAACAGACTCTGGACAGTCATGAAGACTGAATAAGAAGGATGGTGAAGGAGAGACTGGATGATCTTGTCCCTACTCAAGTTCAAATTAAGAACAAGTTTCAGACTTTTGCTGACCAAATGGCAAGGTTTGATATGACTACTATGGAGCAAAGTATTAAGAATCTCAAACAGTCCTTTATTGCTCTTCATAAATTTATCCACATCACTAGTACTAATGAGATAAGGCTCAAACTGGATCAACTGCATCAGGCTAGGTATACACATTCAGCTCTATTAATGGAAGGCATCAAGGAATCTGTACAAGCTACATTTGGTGCTCCTGTCTCCTCAAGCTCCCAACCACCAGTGTCAACATCAATCAATCTATAAATTCAAGCTCTTCAAACTCAGGTCTCTACTCTGCAATCATCCAATGAGTCTTTGACAACTCAAGTCTCTCAACTAACAGCTTTGGTACAAAGTCAACATGCTGACATCAAAACATTGGTAGACTCCCATAAGCATCTTCAAATGCAAAATTCAGTCTCTTTGGGAGCTATCATGGGTGCTCTAAAAATTTCATTTCCTGCACTGCCAGAAGCTGTTAGGCCTGAAATCCCTACACCTCTGATCTTGCCTGCTAACAAGACTAAGGGGAGATAGAGGCTAGGTTGCTAAGATCATCTGTCCAAGCTCAAAAAGGCAAATCCCAGGAAGCTGAACAGCAAGTTGATATTGGAATGGAGAGGCTATTAAAGCAGCTGAGAAACCTAGTCTAAGCATAGAATTTGATGAATTGCTAAAGGCTCTCAGGGATTCTCTAAACAACAACTTCTTCACATACAAAAAGGCTTTGGATAAGACAGTAAATTTCTTAAGGGTGATCATGTTAACTATGGATGGATTTATAGAGAGAAGAATTTTTATCAACATAAAAGACTCTGGTGCGTATAGGTATATACAGGTGTCCCTTAATTATCTTATAACAAGAAGGGCATCTGAATTGGACATTCTGATCAACAAAGTCAACAGAGTGATTCATGAAGACACTCTCTTGCTAAATAAATTGAAGAAGGCTCACGTAGCTGCTTTTCCAAAAATATATTTACAACCAAGCAAGGGAGTGGTATACATCTATCCAACCACCAAACATTGCAAACATTTCCAAATTTCTAAGCAATATTTCATGGCAAACAAGAAGCTGATAATGACTCGGGAAACAGACTTGAAGACAAAGCAGTACAAGACTGTTGAGGATGAAGACATGATCAGGATACTGGGAAAATATCTGAGAGAGGCTGAAACCAAGTTGCTTAAAACTCAAATTAATATTAAGGATAATTTGGATGATGATGAGCAGATTAAAGATGATCAAAAACCTTCTGGATCAAATTCAAGTCAATCCTCCAAGACAACTGATAGCAAAGGAGAAGACAAGAAAAGGGGAGATGAAAGAAGAAAGAAGAAGAAGGAAGATGGTAAAGGCAAAAAGAAGAATGTCCTACCAATCCAAATCCAAATCTCTCATACCACTAAACCTACAAGCTCAAACATTCAACTACCCTTGACCTCTAAGCTTAAACTTCTGTTTAAACAAACAGAAAACACTCTACTTAAAATAAAAGAAAATCTCAAACCTACTTTTATTTAAGACACCTATCAAAACTCATTTCAAAACTGTTGGGAGTAAACCAAAGAAACTGCAAGTTGAAGAAAGGGCTATCTGGAATTGTTGTAATCAAACTGACAAGCTACCATTAAACCGGTTCATCACAGATGATGACTACTTTCAACAATTAGCTAAAGAAATGGTCAAAGTTTGGGTTGTATCATTGAGGGAAATCAGAATTTATTATAAAGATGGCTCCTAAACTTTACTTGGCAGGGATTTAATCAAGAGGGTGATTAGCTAAGTGGCATTTTATACCACTTAGAGCGTCTCATAACGGCTTGAATTGATGTCTTGAACTCAAGTATTTTGTGTATTTGACGTGTTTTCTAGTATTTTTGCATTTCGGGGTATAACTTGCTTAGATAGGTGGTTTTCATCAAATAAAGCTTAAGGAAGTGCTTGGAATCAGTCTAGGGGTGATGAGCGAAGAAATCAGCTAAAATAGAAGCAAAATAAAGTATTTTCCAGAAGGGTAGCACGCGACCGCGCGCCAGGAGCAAGCGACCGCATGCCAGCAAGCGGCCGCGTGGAGAAAGCAGGCGACCGCGTGCGTGCGGAATTTTAGAATCTGGATTTTATTAATTCAAGTACAATTGGGCTTCTGTTGGCGCTAGTTCTCTTGGGCTATTATATAAACCTTATGAGAAGACATTTTCATCATCAAGAGCAAGGGGAAGAAGACTGAGAAAACCGTTTTAGCACGCAACAACAAAGAAGAGGAAGCATACGTTTATCTTGTGATTCTTTTAATTCATTATAACAGTGGATGCTAGTTTTCTTTATGCTTTGAACCTTAATTCTCTTGTGACGTACTTCATTATTTATTAAGTATTTTTCTTCTTTATGTCATTGTGTTGTTATCATGCTTTCATATAAACCCATGATGATGATGAGTTCAATTATGGGCTAATCATTATCATGTGATTCTAGCGGATTTACTTATGGATTTCAATAATTAATTTGTTTTGATACCTTAGTGTGTGGTGATTAATTGATATCCTGGTATTGGTTGTGCTTATTCGTCTTATGTGCGTAGCTAACATATAAGATAGCGTGTTAATCTCTATTGAAGCGACAGTGAATATAGAGGTTTAGAACTTGCCATGCTAGCATAGGTTCATGTATTTGTTATGCATGATTCATAGGTAATTTTAACCATCTTACTTGACCTATGTAATCACGATAGATAACTTACGCATTAAACCGTTATGTTTTCAATTCTTATAGACATATAAGGACTAAGCATAATTGGTGTCTATTTAACTTGTATCTCTTTTGTGGATGCTTGGTAGTAGGGTATTCGTACAACGAAAGTTGGCATTTATCTGATTAGTGTCATCACCATTACATGCTAAGGTTAAGAACAATAAGGCTATTGAATGAAGTATTTAATGAAGTTAGAATCCCATGTTTGTCATATATATTAATTCAACCATTCTTGTTCTCTTAGTTATAATTGCTAGTTTAAATTCTTAGTTTAATAAAAACCCAATTTGTTATTTGTCTTAGCATTGAGCGATAACCATACATTGTTACATAGGTGCATATATTGAACTTAACCTAAACCAGTCTTTGTGGGAACGAATCTGATTTATATCTTATACTAGTTGCGAATGCGTATACTTGCGTGAATATTAGCGCGTGTTTTCTCCCTAACAAGTTTTTGGCGCCGTTATCGGGGACTCGGTGTTAATTTTTAGTTTATGTGCTTGTCATCAGTGGTCGTTAAAGTTCACTGATTCGGACTCTTTTACTCTCACGGTTTATTTGTTTGTATTTCAAGTACTTAGTACAATGGGAGATCCAGCAGCACGAACGAAAGCCTTGATGAATTTTTCTCAACCCAAGATCAATGACATTCAATCTAGCATTGTCCGGCCAACTATCACAGCTAATGCCTTTGAGATCAAGCCTGGTATAATTCAATGGGTGCAGAATTCAATCCAGTTTGGGGGTTCTCCAACTGAAGATCCCAATATGAACATTAGGGATTTCATTGAGATATACGACACCTTCAAGTTCAACGGTGTTTCTGAAGATGCTGTGAAGCTGAGACTGTTCCCATTCTCTCTGAGGGACAAGGCTAAGAGCTGGTTACACTCTCTACCAGCTGGTTCGATTACTACTTGGGAAGATCTTGCTCAGAAGTTTCTTTCTAAATTCTTCCCTATGGCGAAGACAGTTGCACTCAGGAATGCTATTACTCAATTTGCGCAGCAAATGGGAGAATCGCTATGTGAAGCTTGGGAGCGCTACAAGGAGATACTTAGGAAGTGTCCTCATCATGCAATGCCTGATTGGATGATCATCAATTATTTTTACAATGAGTTGGGAGCACAGTCCAGACCCATGCTCGATGCAGTATCAGGCTGAGCATTATGGGAAAAGAGCTATGAGGAAGCTTATGATCTAATTGAACTGATGGCTGCTAATAAATATCAGTATCCAACCTAGAGATGTCCACAGGGCAAGGTAGTAGGAGTTCTTGAAGTGGATACAGATACGGCTATCACTGCTCAACTAAAGGCGTTGTCTATGAAGATCGATTCTTTGGCTAACTATGGTGTTAAGCAGATAATTAGTGTTTGTGAGTTGTGTGCAGGTCCGCATGTGACGGAGCAATGCGCTATATCTAGTAACTCAGCTCAGTTTGTGAGCAACTTTCAGAGATCGCAGCAACCAGTTCTAGACACTTATCATCCTGACAACTGGAATCATCCTAACTTCAGCTGGAGCAACAATCAGAATGCGATGCAACAGCCCTTCCAGTAGTTTGGAAATAAGCTATTCAACCCTCCTGGTTTTCAGCAACAAATTACACCAAAACAATAAACTCTTGGTGCATGTCTATCTTCGAATGAAAAATCTGAATTGGAGGAGTTGCGACTTATGTGCAAAAACTCGGCTCTTATATGCCAAAGCCAGGTTGTTTCTATCAAGACTCTGGAGAACCAAATAGGGCAAATTGCTAATGCCTTATTGAATCGACCACCAAGAACGCTTCCTAGTGATATAGAAACAAATCCAGGCAAGAGGGAAGTTGAAGAACAGGTGAATGCCATCACCTTAAGGTCTGGAAAGGTCGCAAGCCCCCAAATTCAGCAAGGCGAAGAGCCTAAAAAATCTCAAGTTTCAGAAAATGCAGTTGTGGCAGAAGAAGAAATGCAGAAGGAAGCAGAGGTGGAACCAAGAAAGACTGCTGTGGCACACACTCCTCCTGAGGGTAATACAGGGGAGAAACAGATCTATCATCCACCTCCTTTTCCTAAGAGGGTGCAGAAGAAAAAGCTGGATAAGTAGTTTGAGAAGTTTTTTGAGGTGTTCAAGAAACTTCATATCAACATACCTTTCACTGAAGCTCTTGAACAGATGCCTAGCTATGCGAGGTTTATGAAAGGTATTCTCTCTCAAAAAGTGAAGCTCGATGACTTAAAGACCGTTGCTCTAACGGAGGAATGCAGCATTGTACTGCAACAAAAGTTGCCTCCGAAGCTTAAAGATCCTGGAAGCTTCACTATTCCTTGCACTATCGGAAACTTGTCATTCGACAAATGTTTATGTGATTTGGGAGCTAGCATCAATCTGATGCCCTTGTCTATCTTCAAGAAGCTTGGTCTGCCTGATCTGAAACCAACATACATGTCATTGCAACTAGCTGATCGTTCCATCGCTTATCCACGAGGTATAGTGGAGGATGTCTTGGTCAAGGTGGATAAACTCATCTTCTCTGTTGACTTAGTAATTCTTGATTTCAAGGAAGATAAGAAGATTCCCATCATCTTGGGAATACCATTCTTGGCTATAGGCCGAACTATGATTGATGTACAAAAAGGAGAGCATACGATGAAGGTTCACGATCAAAAGGTCACTTTAATATGTTCAAGGCAATAAAGTTACCCACAGCTAAAGAGGAGTGCTTTAAAGTAGAGTGGGTAGACTCTGTCGTGAATTCGAAACTTGAGCAATTGCCAAAGTCAGAGACTTTAGAGAGATCCTTAATGAGGAAATCAGTTATTGATGACAAGGAAGGAACAGAGCAACTGCAGGTTTTGAATGCACCTCCGTGGAAGAGGAAGTTAGATATGCCATTCGATTCCCTTGGGTTAGCAGAGCTGAAAATTTCTCAAGAGCGTCTCGAGCCATCTATTGAAGATGTTTCCACACTTGAGCTTCACCCACTACCAGATCACTTGAGTTATGCATTCTTGGGTGCACCCCATGATAAGGGCTTGGGATATATTTTTGATGATGTAGAGGGTAGCCGAACGAATCCTACAGTGCCTACATAGGGTTCTTCTCATGTGCAGCAGGTAGTTGATAGGACTGGTGTTGGTGATGAGCAGCACCGGCGAGTAATTAGGCGTATGGAGGCCATGCACGACATTCACCGTCGTTTTGCTACAGATTTAACACAGGCTTTGGGCACTATTTTCCGAGCCACTGGTGTTGAGGTTGATTGGCCACCTGATCCTCCACCCGAAGAGGGTGATCTTTCTGACGACTAGGTATGCCTGAAATCCTTATTATTGCCTTCAATGAGGACATTGAAAATTTTAAGTTTGGGAGTAGTAGTTCAGGAACATATTTGTGTGTGTGTCATGTAGTTGCATTTTCATGTTAGTTTAGTTCATATAGTTGTATATTTTTTCCATATAGTTTTTTTAAGGATTTATAGCTTTATTTATCATGTCATATAGCTCATGCATATACCATGATCCCTTTGTGTTGCTTTACCGATTAATATGTGATATTGATGTGAGTGTAGTGATAGCGTTAAAGTGATGTTGAATCTTGTTAGGTTGATATGCATGCTAGAAACACTTATAATTTCACTAAGTCTTAGAGTATGCTTAAAGACTACATTATTGTCATGGTTTGATGGTTTTTGAGCTTAATCTATTGCTTATACTTAAAATGCATGCTAGGCTCTTAATGATAAAAGAGATGAAAAGATAAAAAGTGGAGATAAAAAATTGGAATTCATTGCTAGTTGTGGCTAGGCGTCAAATGGCTACTAGCCGACTCATATTTTTATGAGTAGCCTAGGGTTGAATGAGATGGAGTGAAACGCACTCATTCAGAAATTATTGAAAAAAAGAAAAAAGAAAAAAGAAAGAGAAAAAAAAAGTATGGTTTAATGCACAATTGATCACGAGTGGGCTCTTTGGTATTCGAGTTATTAAGTTCTTAGGGGACTTTGTGCCTAGTGACCTAAGGCTTTTATAGTCTGGGATCCGCTAACCTAACACTCGCTAAATGGGTACCATTGCATAAGTCTTTTGTGGACCTCACTCATTGCACGATCAAATAAGCATTTGTTTTATGTGTTGAATAAAAGCATGATTCCATAATAAACTCCAATAATCTTGAAGTGTTATAAGTCATTTTGTGTTTAGAATATATTCTTCATATAAGCTTGTGATTTCCTTGAGGATAATTAAGTTATGGTGATTGATCTAGTTTCGAAGCATATCTGTTAAGCATTCGCACACACCACGTTTCTAGTTATATGTTAGCTTGCGTGATTTGATTGATCTTTAGTCGCCTAATTGCATTTGTTGATATGTCATGTGTTGGTTGGTTTAGTCATCGCGAGGGGATCGCTGCATTCATATAAGTTGCATTCATGCATGTTTTATTCTGAGTTTGAGTCTGTGATGCTTGAGGACAAGCATCGATTCAAGTTTGGGGGTGTGATAAGTGGCATTTTATACCACTTAGAGCGTCTCATAACGGCTTGAATTGGTGTCTTGAACTCAAGTATTTTGTGTATTTGACGCATTTTCTAGTGTTTTTGCATTTCAGGGTATAACTTGCTTAGATAGGTGGTTTTCATCAAATAAAGCTTAAGAAAGTGCTTGGAATCAGTCTAGGGGTGATGAGCGAAGAAATCAGCAAAAACAAAAGCAAAATAAAGTATTTTCTAGAAGGGTAGCACGCGACCGCGCGCCAGGAGCAGGCGACCGCATGTCAGCAAGCGGCCGCGTGGAGACACCAGGCGACCGCGTGCATGCGGAATTTTAGATTCTGGATTTTATTAATTCAAGTACAATTGGGCTTCTGTTGGTGCTGGTTCTCTTGGGCTATTATATAAACCTTATGAGAAGACGTTTTCATCATCAAGAGCAAGGGCAAGAAGATTGAGAAGACCGTTTTAGCACGCAACAATGAAGAAGAGGAAGCATACATTTATCTTGTGATTCTTTTAATTTGTTGTAACAGTGGATGCTAGTTTTCTTTATGCTTTAAACCTTAATACTCTTGTGACATACTTCATTATATATTAAGTATTTTTCTTCTTTATATCGTTATGTTATTATCATGCTTTCATATGAACCCATGATGATGATGAGTTCAATTATGGGCTAATCGTTATCATGGGATTCTAACGGATTTACTTATGGATTTCAATAATTAATTTTTTTCGATACCTTAGTGTGTGGTGATTGATTGATATCCTGGTATTGGTTGTGCTTATTCGTCTTATATGCGTAGCTAACATATAAGATAGCGTGTTAATCTCTATTGAAGCGACAGTGAATATAAAGGTTTAGAACTTGCCATGCTAGCATAGGTTCATGTATTTGTTATGCATGATTCGTAGGTAATTTTAACCATCTTACTTGCCCTATGTAATCACGATAGATAACTTACGCATTAAACCGTTATGTTTTCAATTCTTATAGACATATAAGGACTAAGCATAATTGCTGTCTATTCAACTTCTATCTCTTTTCTGGATGCTTGGTAGTAGGGTATTCGTACAACGAAAGTTGGCGTTTACTAGTTTCGTGTTATCTGATTAGTGTCATCACCATTACATGCTAAGGTTAAGAACAATAAGGCTATTGAATGAAGTATTTAATGAAGTTAAAATCCCATGTTTGTCATATATATTAATTCAACCATTCTTGTTCTCTTAGTTATAATTGCTAGTTTAATCTCTTAGTTTAATAAAAACCCAATTTGTTATTTATCTTAGCATTGAGCGATAACCATACATTGTTACATAGGTGCATAAATTGAACGTAACCTAAACCAGTCTATGTGGAAACGAATCTGATTTATATCTTATACTACTTGTGAATGCATATACTTGCGTGAATATTAACGCGTGTTTTCGCCCTAATAGATTGACTCAAGCTTGTGGAAGCTCTAAGAGGGACATAAATCATAGAGGAACTTCAAGTACTTATAAATATAAAGGACCTCATTAGAAAGGAATCAGGCTCTGAGAATTTCATGTGATGAATATACATATCAAACTCTTGTAATCAATCAGTGTATAAAAGTTGTATTTGTGCTCTGTCAATTTTATGTAATCTTTTATTATTTTATTATAACTTTGGGTTAGTCTTGTTACGAGGCATGAATTTGTGATAAAAAAATCTTCTCACAAATTGGGGGAGATTATTGCGCAAGATATGTATGTACTATAACAAGACTAAATCATATTGACAACCCTAAGATTTAGTTGTATGATAGTCTAAATCTGTATTTTGTATTGTATTACTTGAGTCTATAAAAATGTTAAAGATCAGACTTGAGTGTTTTTCTATAAACAGTCTCAAGCCTAAGAATAAACTCTGGAAGAAGATCACCAAGATCATGCCTCGGAGAAAAGGTGAAGAAGCTTGGAGTTGAATAAATATGTTTTAGGAAAAATGTTCTAAGTCAAGATACTGTGTTTGTTGTGCATGCTTTATTAATTCTGTTAAACGCAATATCTCTACAAATTAATCTGCTTTGTTCACCATCCACAATAGTTTAAAAAGGCTAAAATATCCAAAACACATTCACCCCTGTGTTGTATTCAATATCTAACAAAACAATAACATAATAATTTTATAAAAATCCGACATGAAGTATTCAGATTTATATAATATCCTTTAGTTTATAACCAAGCCACATCACTACTAATTCAATCAAAAATCTAATATATAATAATTTTGTAATCACTTTAGCACATAAAAATTTTATCGTGGACTACTCGCTTATTTGCCAACCATTTTACCACAATCCAAACAATCATCGTACCAAAATGCACGAATCCCAACTATGACACGCGTCGTACTTAGTTTAATTAGAAAACACCAATTAAATCACAACAATCTAAAAAATAGATAATATTTTGACATGACCATATCGTAAAATCATGTTCACTCAGACGTACTCAACATACCTCTACTCTTTTAACACATTTTTGTATTTCCATTGTTTAAAATTACATACTCTTTATCATATAATCATATATGCACATTTTCAACTAATACACAGAAGCACGTTTAATTTCATGTATTAAGGCCTTTGGTAAAATATTCATATAACCTTACAATTCTATCGAAAATTTGGCATGACCTATTCATTTATAGGCTAACCATTTAATAGCAACAATCAATAATAATCCAATATACCAAATTTAAATTACAACACAAACCAAAAATTCACTAAAAATCGAATTAAAACTTATTTCGGAAATCTGAAAATTTATTAATTACATATGCAACTTTAATTTTATCAACTACACATATAAACGAACCAAATATATCGAATTTAACCCAGACCCTACTTAAAATCTTGAAAACCAACTTTAAATATTTTTAAAAATTTCCACAACTCAGTATGTTAGCAGAAAATGAATTTAATGTAGGCTTTTAGGGCTTAACATCATTATTGCCCACCACCGGCTCACCGGAGATCACCGTCAGTGGCAGCAAGATTTCGAGGGTGCCTCGAGTTGAGGTTTCCGACTCAAAAATCCCACTGATTAACAAGAACACGCATAAGCACCGTTCTTCAGGCATAAATCCAAATTTCATCATAAAATTGAATCAAACTTCGAAAATTCGAACCAAGCCCGAAATGGGTTAGTAAAAAAAATCTCAGCAAACCCACATGCACTCACAGATTGATGTAGAGGAAGAAAAACGAAGCACAAGGATTTTTTCGAATCGAAAAATGGATGAGAAATGAGAGAGATATCGAATAGAGAAAGTGCCAAGGTAGAGAGAGTATGTGTCTATAGGAAAGAGATATAAAGAGAAGTCCGGAGAGTTCTCCACAAAAGAAGAGGTTTAAGAGGAAAAGAGGCATGGTCAGTTTGGTCATTTTTGCCTCTTTTTAATACTCCCTATGTCCCATTTATTACTATACACTTTCTTTATTGGGATGTCCCATTCAATTTTATACATTCTAACATTTACCAAAAATAGTAAAAGTTTTATAATATAAAAATTAACTACACCTACTACTTTCTTCCACTACACTAACTTTATATATTAAATATTAATTGGTCCCACAACTTTACCCACTTTTATTATTTGTCCTCCTAACATTTCACTTTTTCTTAACCTCCGTGCCGAAGTCAAATGTATACATTTCGGTGGGACGGAGGGAGTATCTTTTTCTATTTTTTTGAAAATACTGAAAACTTTCTTTGTAAATTGCATGAGAATTAGAAAAAGGGGGTTTTAAAGACAAAATTTATTTTTAAAATAAAGTTCACGTAAATATCTATCCATGGATATTTTTAAAATAATTTTTGAGTGAACGGTTTATTTTCTATGAATTTTGCAAGATAGCTCGCCAAATAGAAATAATCCCCTTAAAAATCATTTTAAAATACTTTGACACCATAATAAATGCAACTATCATTTTTAAAAAGTCTGTAGAGCTATTTTAGAGATAATACAACAATTTTAGAGATTTAAATAGACTCCGATGATTTTATATGAATACTTTAAGGTCAACTAAACCCTATTATGTAAAGATAAATTATTGTTTCATCATCATTCATAATGATCCAATTTCTCAAAATTACAATATATAATGAGTTAGTTAATATATGTTACAGTATTAAGATGTTAATCGTTCCTAATATGTTAAGAATTAAATATATTTATTTTTAATTAAAATATGTAAAAGTGTAATATCTCAACAATTTAAAAATGATTAACATCTCAATATAATTCTCGTATTCACTTGCATTCTATAAAAAGTTTTAATATGCTTGATGGATCGTACAAGTTTTGATAATTTTTAATAAGGTTAATGCATTATGGTTGTGTCTCGTGTAACTCAATGTTAAAGTCATCTTGTTCTTAATATATTCGTGTTATTAATGATTTCCACAGTGATAATAACATAATTATAGTCTGTTAGAAAAAAATCATAATTAGAATAAAAGGTCGTTTCTTGCAAGAGTTAATTAACTACTTTTATATATAAAATAACTAAGTGAATATGTAACACATCGTACACAAAGCATTTTTGAAACGAACTTATACTGAACTTTTAAGTTAGAAAAATGTACGTTTTTATACTTATAATTTTTTTATAAGTTCCTTATAAATAGGAAAGTTATGTCGGTACGGCTATTTCATCGGTGACCTTGAACATCATATATGTTCTGCAATCAAAATATTGCAAAACTTACTTTTCACGAAGTATGTTTAAGATATCTCACTATTTCATTTAAAATGTTGAATATCATTTTGTGTTCAACAAGTAAAACATGTATGTTTTGCGATTTGAATATATTTTGTAAAATAATACGTTTTGCAATATATTAACTTTACATAATATATAGGATTTTCAATATTTTTAATAAAATAATGATATTTTAAAACATTATTCACTACATAATACATTTCATAACATTTTTAAAACAATATTTTATTTGCAGAACATACATGATCTTCGAGGTGAAATTGCATTATTAAATGTAAACATGCCTTAGGTTGGTCGGGTTATAGGCAATAAAACGACCCATCCTAATTAGTTCGGTTTTTGAAAAGTTAAACATGTTAACCCGGTACTATATGTTCAACCCAGCCCTACTCTTTACATGTTAGGTTGGGTAGGATCGGGTCAAAAGTTAAATTAAAAAATACATTAATAGTTTATAACACCCAAATACCTCCATAATGCACTTTGGAAAGAATGAGGGGTATATGTTTTTTGTTTATTCTTGTTACTCATATTAGTTTAAAACTATTTTTTACCTCTTGTTTAAGTAATTAAATTTCTCAAGGTAGTTGAAAACCTATATGGCTATACATAATTAAACTAGATCCTGAAGTACCATCATGTTCATAATACAAATATGTTCTGATTTTATTGATGAAAGTTACTTCACTGTAATCAAGTTAACAAGGTAAATAATGAATTGATAACAATTAATTTCTTATATTTTTCAGTGAGTATTATACTAGAAGTATGACATATTTATATGTTTAAAAATTTTAAACTTGGTTAAAAATACAAGTGATATCATACATTGGTGTAGTGTATGTAAATAAATACATTGAATTAAAAAACAAAATCCACAACCAGTGGCGGATTTAACTAAAAAAATTTATCCATCAACTTTTTTATGAACATTTTTATGATAAAAAGTACTTAAAATAAATCATAAAATAATATAATCATAAAATAAATAAATGATCAATAATCATAAAATTTCAAACTTTCTTTAGCGCATTATGTCAAACAATTAGAATGCATCTATTGTAAGTAATAGAATTCACTCATAAGCAAGCAAAATTGGTCCGGCTATACACATGTGTACATATATATGATTGTATTAACCTAGTTTTTGTAAATCTAGCTCGGCAACTGATTAAGTGAGCATATCTAAGTGTTCTTATTGCTATGGTTTCGTTTCATGTTGTTCAATTTCACTGAGCGAAAATATATCTTCTATTTTTATATTTCATTTTTCACCCGGGAGCTGGGTCCGCTCTCTCCAAGGTCCATCTCTGTCCATAACACACCAAAATATTGAAGACAAGGATAACCGCTTTTAATAATATAAATACTCAGGTAGTTGGATAGATAACTTAATAATATATTAGAATCATACACTTAATCATAATCGGGTTGGGTTAAGTTCGAAAAGGTTAATATTAGGGATGGCAAACGAGTCGGTCAAAATGGGTTTTACAAACACCAAACTCGAACCCCGTTTTTGTTTCGTTAACCCAAACCCGAACCCGGTCAAAATCTGAATTACCTAAATTGAACCCAAACCCGTCGGGTTTTAGTCGGGTTCGAGTTTAACCGAAATCCAAAATATTTTTACTTCACTCTGTAGTCAGCACTCAACAGTTTGCAAAATTTAATTAATTTAGCAATTTTTAGACAAAAGATTACTTGTTAAATAAAGTCTTGATTACTGGTTCTTTGAAACCAAATTAAAATACGGCATTACAAGATCACTTCTTTGGCCTACTTTTAGTCTATTACAATATCAATATTTCATAATATAAAAACTTAAATTATTTGATAAACTTAGTAGTAGGCCAGCAATACAGCAGCAGCAAGCAATCAGCCATCATGTTCGCATTTTCCAATCACCACGAAGTCCCAAGAGCCAAGAATCCACCCACACCCCTTTGTAAAATCTCAATAAATTGATTAAACTATCAACAAAGATAGAAAACCTATGGTTTACTAATTTTACTTATTTTGTAGATAAATCGAAGAACTTTGTCACGAAGATAAGGTCTTGAGGATTTAAGAATTGGGCTTTGTAAATTGTAATTGTAGTAGAAGATGTGTGCCGCACCTAGGCTTTGTTTTTTGAGAAGAGAAGAGAAGAGGGAAGGGACGGGGCTAAGCTGCTAAGATCAGAGGACAGAGGACCAATGACTACATCAGTAATAATATAATATTATTAGTGTGTGCGTGTGTATATATTAGAAATATATATTAATATATATATATATTTCTTAAAACGGGTTTCGATTCGAATTTCGGACGGTTTCAAACGGGTTTCGGGTCAGGTTCGGAACGGTATGACCTAAAACCAAACCCGACTCGAAAATAGTTCAGGAACCCGAAACCAAACCCAAAAAATTAAAATAAGTTGAGAAAAATTGTAATATCCCGTACTTTTTAAAATTAGATTGATAATAGAATAATAGAAGAAAAAGGATTAAAATTAGATAAGGACTAGGATTATAAATTTAATTAGACTAATGGGCCTAGAATTTGGATCATACTTGAATAAGGATAACCTATAGGTTAAGAAAGAGGGTTTTGTATCGTTATAAATACATCATATTCTTATTTCTCGTCTTTTCTTATCAAAATTCGTAGGCCTTTATTCACAAAAATCAGCAGTCTTATAAAATTCGTAAAAATTTCATCGTAAGTTAGAATTCGTTGATTCTGGATTTTTCGGAAAGATATTTTTGTTCTCTACAATTTCGTGTTTCATTTTTTTCAAGAAAGCGCCATTTAATGGGTCAAAAATAGTGAATTCAGATCTAGTTCAGTTTTGAGGTAAGTTTTTGATCGATATTTCTAGTGTTTTCTAAACTATGTGTCATGTTATTCGCATATATTTGATTATCAAAATTTTGGCTAGGTTATGATATATTTGAGAGTATTATGTGTTATATAATATGTATCAATGTGTGTGTTGTCTCTATGCGATAATTTGAGATCTCTGATTTATGCCGTGGTGTGTGAAAATATCGAATAAGCAGTTAGGACCGTAGTCACCGGATTGTAGTGATAGTTTTCAAAAAATTTGGGACCGTTATCACCGGGTTGTAGTGGTCGTGGCATGATCTATTGATTTTGAATTATTATTTTTTTATGTGGTATGTGTATTGTGTGTATCGAATAAGAATAAGAATAAGAATATGTATTGAAAGTGTTTGTTTCATATATCGTATCGTATAGATTATCGTATTTTGTTATATGTGTATGTGTTACTTCGTCTGCTAGTTGGATCGGTTGTTTTCTTATTGGTTGTATAGCTCATTACTTACAATTTCAGGTTTCGTCTAAGATTCGAGTCGGATACAATAAGAGATTGAAGATCTACGGGGTCATTTGTTAAATCTGAATAAATTTTTCTGAATAATTTAGATTTCTGAACAAATAAGAATCTGAATACGAAATGAATAAGATTATTTGGTAAGTAATTTTTATGAACAATTTGAATAAAAGTATTTAAAATTTTTATTGTATAAAATTGAAAGTTGACACTTTAAACATAATTTATAAAATAATTATAATTCATTTTTTGAGAATATTTGTGATCGTATTGCTTATATTTAGTGACCTTTTACAAATGTATATTTCATTGAAGAAAGTAATAAAATTTAATACATGGTGATAATTGATATTAGTTTCAAAATTTTCATAACACGACATTAATAATAATATAATAAGAAATAATTTTAATAAACATAAATATAAAAAAATATATTGTATAATTTAAATAAGTTCCTTCAATATAACAAACTCTTTTTTTGAAATCATGAAATAGCAAACTATAACTTTATACGAGTCATAAATTATAATTAGCGTAAAAACCCGTGCGAGACATGTGCATGTATATATACGAAAATAATTTCTTGAATAAGATTATATATATTAAAATAATTTTATAATTAGAAAGTGGGGAAATGTTTTTTTTGCTTCATCTTATATTGTATATTAATTTTGTAACATTACATATTCTTCTCATGAATAAAAAAAATTTGGTTATATTTTATTTCATAAAATTTGAATAAATATCAATACCACAAAAGACATACAATAATTTCAAATTTGGTAAAAAATTATTTTAGATTCAAATGACTTTAAATCAGCTTTATAAAATTAAAAAATTGAGTACGTATAAATTATAATTTAAGTATAAGAGTCATATTTGACATGGGCGCACGTAAACTCATATAATTTAAATATAATTAAAATATATTTATAAAATATAAACTTTGACCGCGTAGATACATATTACAAAATTTCATAATTTTATACAATACCCGACCTAACCGACCATAACCCAATAAAACCGAATTAATGAGTTTGGTCAGGATTTTGTATGTAACTCGCTCATTTCAACGCGAACCGCTCCTCTACTTGTAATAATATGATTTGAGTTGAATCTTTCTATTCAACCTCCCATAACATGATTAACACTTAACACCATTGTGGTAGATGAATGTAACATTCTATTTGAAAGCTACATCTAAATGCAACCGTACATAGCCAAACTTTTATTTAGTTAAGTTGGCATACGAACTTACTTTAACTAATATTATATACACTTTTGACAGTATTCATGTTGGAACTTGATCAAAAGGACTCTCTATAAGTATAATAGGTATCATAGTAAGAACTTGTACTTAAAAAGATTCACCAAGCCTGCTTTCTTTTATCTTAACATTGTTGTACACACACATAATAATTTTTTATATTCTGAACGACCCAAACGAACTCAAATTTTAACGGACCCAACCTGATAGAATTTAATCTAAGTTTTAATTGGGTTAAAAATTATTAAACCGAATTAAATGGGTTGACTTAGGGCTTTACATGTAATCCGCCCAACTCGACCCGTGAGCACCCGTGATAGTCATTCTTGGAGGTAGCTCACTTTGTTTAACTATGTATAAGACATCAGTTAGTTCCCCTTGAAAGGAATATGTCCTAAGTCCAATCATGTATGAGGATTTAGGAATAACTTTTATGTAATCTGTTTTGATTTCATTGATATTAATAAAGACTTATTTTGTTTTTATTACGGGCTTTATCTATTTAAGTGTTTAAATAAGATATACCATAGTTTAGAGTAAAGCTTTTTATGGATTATGATGAGATCATAATAGTGAGACCTAAAAAGATGATAACTCTAAACTTAAATAGTTCTGGTCATAGGATTACTAACTGGTAATTAATAATCCGCAAAGATCGGTACATACTATGCTTGCTTCATTATGAAGGATGTCTGTTCTCATAGACATTTGTGTGGTGACACTATAGCTAGTATGTAGGTGCTTATTATAGAATAAGTTCACTGAACATGACTCGCACAGCTGAACAACTGATGGAGTTCACTCACGTGTCAGCAGTTGTTCGCTTAGTGATAGTTGTACAAGTATCATTAGACTTGAGGTCATCATAGTCATCTTGTGTACACTGAACTATGCTTTGGTTTAGTTCTTAGTCTCCAGGGACAATTATTAGGGCTCTTCTGGGTATAGGAATTTGTACACGAAGATAGTGTATGATCAATAAAGGATCTACCCCTTCCAGTGAAGGAAGCGAATGTTCAAGGCTGATCCACTTATGCTAGTTCAGGAATCTCTGGCCAGAGTGAATGAAATTAGAAAGGAGTTTCTAATTTGCATAGAACTATGCATAGTAAATGGTAAGCAAGTGATTGAATTAGATAGGCTTGACACGAGATCCATGCCTTGTATTTAATCGGGACATTGTAGGGTAGAAGGAGTTTATTGTACGGTAACTATTCACTGACAGGTTCTTGATATTCTAAGAAGTGAATTCATATTATCCGGATAGTCGCGATATGTTGAGAAGCATCACTCACGATGTAGGTTGCATGCATATAGATCTGTGGTAAAAATTTTAGAATTTTATGTGCTTGTATGAATTAATTATGATTTTTACAAGTTATTTTATGGATTAATTTTGTCTGATGAGAAATCATTTCTCAGAATAATTTTGAATGTTGATCTGGGTTCTACAAGTGTTGTAGATCGTCTGGGTATTTTTTTCATAATTTTATGATGTATAGATTTTTTATTATGAATTTTTGAAGTTGATTTAATTAAATTCGTAATTAAATATAGTATATATATATATATGTATATATTTAGTTGTATATATATATCTATTTGTACATCTGCTGTGTTTGTACTGTCTGTTAAAGAAAAGCAGCACATAGAATGACAGGTCTGACATGCACGTTTTCCGAGAAAAAAAAAACAGGCGGCTGCTGAAAAATAAAAAAAAAATAAATAAATAATGGTGTCGCGCATTCCGGGAATGCGTTACACCCCTGTGACGCATTCACGGAATGCGTTACACCTTTTAAATGGCTTAAAAGGCTGTAACGCATCACCGGAATGTGTTACAGGGCTTGTAACGCGTTCCTGTGATGCGTTACAGCCCGTTTGTTAATTTTAAAATTGATTTTCTGGGAGTTTCGTAACTCCGTTTTAGGCGTGCAATATACCGTTGGATTCGTTTTTCCGAGACGGATCTAATGGAGTGATCAATTTTAGTTTATATAAAAGTTTTGAACTGTTTATATTTCCATGAAGTGTTTTAAAGCTGTTTTTGACTGTTTTAATTGCTTTTAAATGCTTCATGTGATACATAGAGATGTATAATGCTTAGACTAATGTGCTAGATGATATAACATGCCTACCTTGATGTTTATTCATGTTGATATATGTGATATATGCTTAGTTTATCATGCGATGATAGATTTAGGTGAACTTAAATGAACATAAGGCGTTTGTTAGACAACCTAGTATAGTGAAATTGTTTCATAACCTTAATAACAATATTATGAATACAATCATGAGATTCTTGTGTTTGTGAAACACGTAATTGAATATAAATTTTCGATATGAGAGAAAGGATGATTCTGTCAATAACAGATTTCTATCTGTAAGAAAGGGTTATTAAGTGACGCCTCTTGACAATGCTCCACCCGATCTGGGAATAATCAGATTATTGATTATTGATTTGAAATATTTAATTTAAAAGGAAGAATTTCTTTATAATATGATTATGATTGTAACGTAATATAATCCCTCTAAAATTAAATAATATCAAGTAGTAATTGGCCAATGACACAACGGGCTTGTGTCGGTCATAGCCTTCCAACATGATAGAAAAGTAGTTCTTATTTTTGAATCATTGTCGGTTCGTGCTACAACCGAGGGCTTTAATTTCGAAATAAGAAATACTTGTCTATTACATAGAGATGTGTACATTGAATAAGAATCTAAAGGTTGGTACGTGCTACAGCCGTGTGCCTTTGGGGACTGATTCAACTGTACGGAATGTTGGGTTAGACTTGACTTAGAATATTGAGTTTGTCGTGCTACAGCCGAGACTCAATTATTCAAGAGGCTAAAGTTTGATTAGGGAATAACATGAGATGTAATTGACAAGAGTTGTCTGACTATTGAACATTGCATGGCGGTTTGTGCTACAGCCGGGGTTGTGTAATGGAATGTAGGATCCATATTCCCACTAGCATTATGAATGCTTAATTTTTCACGTAGGGGGTTGAATAAATTAGAAAAACTAGTGGGAGCCACTTATGAATAAAGACCCGATTCATATAGTGTTTTGAAATGAAATCGAATATTTGCTAAGTGTTGTTATGTGTTTATCATTTACAGATTTACTTTATACGTTATGTCTTCTGCACTATCACTCAGGAGCATACTAGATGCTCACAAATTGACTGGTCCTAATTATGCTGACTGGCTTCGAAACTTGAGAATTGTTCTCAGGATTGAGAAGCTGGAATACGTGATTGACTCACCTAATCCTACTGAACCTGCTAGTGATGCACATAATGATGAACATATTGTGTATCGTAAGTGGATAGATGATGCAAATGTTGCTCAATGCATCATGCTAGCTTCCATGAATATTGAGCTACAGAAGCAACATGAGCATATGGATGCTCACACTATCCTCATGCATCTACAAGAGTTGTATGATGTGGCGGGGAAGACAGCTCGATATGAGATATCGAAGGAGCTGTTCGGTTGTAGGATGTCTGAGGGATCATCTGTGAATGACCATGTACTTAAGATGATCAATTTGATTGAACGTCTTGGACAACTTGGTTTTGCCATGGATGGGGAGCTGAGCCAAGACTTGGTCTTGCAATCGCTTCCGAGTTCGTTCTCGCAGTTTGTTGTGAACTTTCACATGAATAAGTTGGATGTCAGCCTGCCTGAACTCCACAACATGTTGAAGACTGCGGAATCGAATTTTTCCCTTAAGAAGAGTTATGTTCTTCTAATTGGTGAAGGTTCCAATCCTAAGAAAAGGAAGAGGAACTCTTCCAAGAAGAAGAAAGTAGGTGAGAAAACGCCGGTTCCACCAAAAGCTGAAGACCCCAAAAGCAAAGTTGTTTGCTTTCACTGTAACAAGATGGGGCACTGGAAGAGGAACTGCAAGGTTTACCTTGCAGAATTGAAGAAGAAGGGTAGTGAGACTACCGCTTCTGATTCAGGTATGTTCATGACAGAAGTGAATATGTCATTAAGCCAAATTTCTACTTGGGTATTAGATACCGCCTATGGTTCTGACATCTGCAATTTATTGCAGGGACCAAGGAGAAGTAGGACTCTTGAGGAAGAGGAGGTGATTCTACTGATGGAAATGGAGCAAGAGTTGTTGCTGTAGATGTAGAATCATTTCATTTACATAGGCCTACGGGCAAGACTATTGTTTTAAATAATTGTTATTTTGTTCCCTCGATTGTGAGGAATATTATTCTCATGTTAGACTTGGATGGATTTTCATTTATTATTGAGAATAATGAATGTTCTATTCTTAGAGATAATATTCTTTATGGACGTGGTGCTTTCAATAATGGTCTGTATAAATGTGACATAATTTACTTCAGATTAAACAAACTAATAAAAGAAAAGGGATGATGAAAATCTCACTTTATAGTGGCACTGCAGTCTCCATTTAGTAGACATGGAGAGATGGCTGCAAATTTGCTAGGAATGGTACACACAGATGTATGTGGACCAATGTCTACGCAAGCCATGGGTGGATTTTCATACTTCATTACTTTCATAGATGATAGATCTGGATTCGGATATGTGTTTGATGAAACACAAGTCTGAGGCCTTTGAAAAGTTCAAAGAATATAAGTATGAAGTAGAGAAACAAACCAAACATAGTATTATAATTCTTCGATTAGATCGAGGTGGTGAATACTTTAATGGAGTGTTTCTAGATTATCTCAAAGTAAATGGTATAGTCTCCCAATGGACTCCTCCAGATTGGTATCTGAAAGGAGAAATCGAACTTTGTTAGACATAGTTCGGTCCATGATGAGCTATGCAAATCTTCCAGTATTCCTATGGGGTTATGCATTGGAAACCTCAGCATATTTACTGAATAAGGTGCCTTCCAAAATCTGTTCCTCAAACTTCGTATGAGATATGAAAAGAAAGGAAACCGAGTCTTAAACACGTTAAGATTTGGGGATGTCCAGCTTATGTCAAGAAAGTTGACCCAGATAAGCTGGAATATCGATCCAGAAAATGTAGTTTTGTGGGATATCCTAAAGAGACTTTAGGGTATTACTTTTATACCGATCATCGGGTGTTTGTCTCCAGACATGCTACCTTCTTGGAAAAGGAGTTTATCCTTGAAGGAAACAGTGGGAGCAAAATTGAACTTGATGAAGTTCAAGAAGCACAAACTACTACAGATCGAGTGCAAACACCTGTTCTGACTGAACAACCTTTTGTGGAACAGCCCATTCATAGATCAGGGAGAGTGTCTCGCCAACCTGAGAGGTATTATGGCCTTGTCATTGAAAATGACAATGAGTTGTCGATCATTGATGATGACGACCCTGTGACCTATAATGAGGCTATGAGTAGTGTTGACTCAGAGAAATGGCATAGTGTCATGAAATCCAGAATGGAATCTATGTATACGGTATACAAAAGATAGATTATAGCAGATGGCCAGGTGGAGACCTATAAGGCCAGGCTTGTGGCAAAAGGATTCAAACAAAGGCAATGGATTGACTTTGATGAAACCTTTTACCTGTAGCCCTGTTAAAATCAGTTCGGATTTTGCTTGCGATTGCTGCTTACTACGACTATGAGATATGGCATATAGCCAAATGGTTTTCTTTCCAAGAGAAATGAAAACCTAGTGTGTAAGCTGTTGCGAACCATATGTGGTTTAAAGCAGGCTTCTCGAAAGATGGAACATTCGTTTTGATCAAACAATTAAACAGTTTGATTTTATCAAAAAAAAACAAAGATGAACCATTGGTCTACAAAAGGGTTAGTGGGAGCGCGGTAACATTTCTTATATTATATTGAATTAGAGTTGACACACATAGCAACATAGCAGACCCACTCTCAAAGCTACTTTATGAAAGTCACTTTGATCGTCATAAAGATAAGATGGGTATTAGTTACCAGAGTGATTGGCTTTAGTACAAGTGGGAGATTGAAAGGAATATGTCCTAAGTCCAATCATGTATGAGGATTTAGGAATAACTTTTATGTAATCTGTTTTGATTTCATTGATATTAATAAAGACTTATTTTGTTTTTATTACGGGCTTTATCTATTTAAGTGTTTAAATAAGATATACCATAATTTAGAGTAAAGCTTTTTATGGATTATGATGAGATCATAATAGTGAGACCTAAAAAGATGATAACTCTAAACTTAAATAGTTCCTGGTCATAGGATTACTAACTGGTAATTAATAATCCGCAAAGATCGGTACATATTATGCTTGCTTCATTATGAAGGATGTCTGTTCTCATAGACATTTGTGTGGTGACACTATAGCTAGTATGTAGGTGCTTATTATAGAATAAGTTCACTGAACATGACTCACACAGCTGAACAACTGATGGAGTTCACTCACGTGTCAGCAGTTGTTCGCTTAGTGATAGTTGTACAAGTATCCTTAGACTTGAGGTCATTATAGTCATCTTGTGTACACTGAACTATGCTTTGGTTTAGTTCTTAGTCTCCAGGGACAATTATTAGGGCTCTTCTGGGTATAGGAATTTGTACACGAAGATAGTGTATGATCAATAAAGGATATACCCCTTCCAGTAAAGGAAGCGAATGTTCAAGGCTGATCCACTTATGCTAGTTCAGGAATCTCTGGCCAGAGTGAATGAAATTAGAAAGGAGTTTCTAATTTGCATAGAACTACGCATAGTAAATGGTAAGCAAGTGATTGAATTAGATAGGTTTGACACGAGATCCATGCCTTGTATTTAATCGGGACATTGTAGGGTAGAAGAAGTTTATTATACGGTAACTATTCACTGACAGGTTCTTGGTATTCTAAGCAGTGAATTCATATTATCCGGATAGTCGCGATATGTTGAGAAGCATCACTCACGATGTAGAATAAATGTGATTAATTAATTAATCATATTTAATAAATTAGAGAATTTATATAAATAATGATAAAATAGTTTTATTATTATTTATTTCTAGTACCGGCTTAATATTGAACCTACAGGGTCACACCATAAAAAGAGAATGATTTAATGGTGGAGGAATTAATTAATAATGGCTAATAATTATTTATTTATGAAATAAATAATTAATTGGCAAATTTAATAATTGATTAAATGAGATTTAATTGATTATAAATTAATTAAGAAAAGTTCTTAATATTATTAATTAAAGGATTTAATTTTTGGAAATTAAATTGAGAGAGAGAATTATTTCTAAAGTGTTTAGAAAAAGGATTAATGATTAAAAGGTGTTTTAATTATTAATGAGAATAATAAATGGGATAATAATAATAATATTTATGGGAAAATTTCAGCTGAAAATTTTGCCTATAAATACACTATTATAGACCCTAATTTTATTCCAACCTCGAAATACAAAACCCAAAAAGTTTGGAAAACCCAATTCTCTCCACCTCCTTCCTCCTCCTTAACATTGTTTTCTTGGTGGATACCGGTGGAGTGCTTCACACTTGAGGAGCAACTGCTAAGGATCTCTGATCGTTGTCTCCGAATTATTTTTAAAGGTTAGATTCGATCCCTCGAATTTTTATTCACGATTTATATGCTTTTATTTGGATTTTGTATGTGTAAAAGTGTTTTGCCATGCCCCCGCTGCGTTTAAAATCCAACACCCCTGAGGTAATATTTATATTCATCTTTAATGACCGCTTGATAAATATTAATATTCTTTTCAAAATTTACCACTTGACCCTCATCTATTTCTCATATCATCGGGTCCGGATGAATTCAACTACACGGATATATATATATATATCAACTTCATCGTACATTGGTCTAAACGAAGTATTATACATACTCAAGATCTAATTTTTTAACTCATTTTAACTCAAATTTACTGTAATTTTTGTTATTTTTTTGAATATTTGTGTATTTTATTTAATTATGTTATTTATAAATTTATAAACAAATGTAATAATCTTTGAATTGACTATAATACACACACACGCACACATTAGTATAAAAAATAATTAAAAAATAATGTATATGTAATAAAAATAAAAAAAGTTCACTGATTGTCCACGTATTTAGTATTTCATTTAACAAATTGATTGATATAACTTTGCGTTTCAGTTTAATATATCTTATAAAAATCTGTTACGAAAGACGAACATTTTTTTCATTCCAATTTTACAAGTTTTTTCTTATTTCAATTTACAAAAAGACTGTAAAATGTTTAATCCGTGATATTTTTTGTGTTTGCGATATCTTATGTTTCAGAATATCAACCTAGTTATTCACATTTAGGGTGAATATGGTGACCATGGAGAGTTAGAAAGTTGAGAAGTGTGAATGTTTTTTTTAAAAAATCGTTGAATTAGTGAGAGTGAAATAAATACCAAAATTAATAAATAATGACATGTCATTTTAGTGAGTATACATTATGAGAAAAATTAATAAGAAATAGATTGGACGGACATACCATAATCGGATTATACATTTTTTGTCATATAATTCAATATATTTAATGAATGGTCATCTATTATAAACTATTTATTTGCGCTTTTCAATATTTGTTTGTTAATTTTTTGTAAAAATTTCTGATATTATTATTATCCGGTAAAAAATTCAAAATTTCCATGTTATTAATTATCAATAACTTAAATAAAAATCACACTTTATGTTATTAGATAATATTTGTCAAGTATACGAGGCATCACATACTATTCGGTTAGTATGAAATATTATATAATAATGCTCAAATTCGATTTAAATCTGATTTATAACACTCGAGACTACATTATATTCGAATCAAATTATATTAAATTCAATATAGACATTACAAATTAAAATAATCTCATTCTTGAGTATTTATTTATTCGGTTTCACCCCACTTTATACCCCCTATCAGTAATATGACTAATTTAAATAAAGTACATAAAATAGTGTTATAATAATTAAAAATATATTTAACATTATTTAATCAAAAAAATTTAAGGGTTCTAAAATTTATAAAAGATCATTGAATTTATAATTATATATAAAACTATGAAAACTGAAAAAATGGAATTAAATAAAAATATAATCAACATTTTATTTGCTCAAAGTTAAAACAATATAAGAAATTAGGACAGAAAGAAAGAATGTATTTTATTTAATTAGAATATTAAAATAAACTCAAAGATCTTTGTACCATAATGGTCATGAGATCAGTTTCCTTGTAGGATTATAGGTGTTCGATTCTTAGTATTCACATAATTTTTTTAGCACAATTATATTAAAATGTCAATTTTGTAATTTTTTTGTATATAAGGGTAAAATGGTAACTTCACACATATTTAATTGTCTCAATTTGCCCATAGTCCCCTTTTAATATATAGAAGAAGACTATAATAATTAAATTAAAAAAAACGGGGTGACATTAATAAATAATATAAATCAGTATTTTGTTCACTCAAAAATTAAATTTATAAAAAGAGAATTTGATAAAAAGAGAGAATATGGCTTATCTAATACAAATTTGAAAATTACCTCAAAATGTTATGTAGCACATATGGTAGGGACATAAAATTGATTAGTAGGAGGTAAGGGGTTCAATTCCTAGTAGATACACGAATTCTACTTAATTTGAACTAAAATTGTGTAATTTCACAACCATTAAAATGAGTCAATTTGCCCATAATCCTCTATTAATATATAGAAAATATTAATAGTATAAATAATAATGAAAAGGGATACAGTGAAGAGTCAGGAGATGAGGGTCCACCATCCTAATATAGAAAATATTAATAGTATAAATAATAATGAAAAGGGGTACAGTGAAGAGTCAGGAGATGAGGGTCCACCATCCTAGCATAGCCAACATACACTTCTTAGCGCTTCAACATCGAAGTTATATTTTAATGATTAAGATAAATTTTAATTGTTAAGAACAATATTGAGGAACTCCAAACAATCTTAGGGCTCATTTGTTAAATCTGAATTATTGTTTCTGAATGATTAAAATTTCTGAATAAATAAGATTCTGAATATATTAAGATTAAGATTGTTTGGTAAATAATTTTCTTAAATAATCTGAATGGGGGAATTTGAGGAATGAATTTTTAAACGCTTGAGTACAACTAATAACAATATAACAACGATATTAATGATAATTATTATTATTATTGTAAAGATAATAATAATAGAAATAATAGAAATATAATATAAATATAAAATAAAGAACATAATAATTATATAATTTAGAGATATCCATTTCTTAAAAGAACTGCAAACAAAATTTGATACAAATTATATGTATAATAAATTTTATTTTATATATGATATATAATTAAAATAAAAGGTGTGCATATGTTATGAAATGATAAGTATCAAGGGTACAGAAGGCCGTGTCGTCCATCTTAGCGCTTCAGCATGATATTTTGGTTTGAATCGTTAAGATGTATATTAATCAGTAAGACAAAATAAATGAATGTCCAAATGATCTTATTGTGGTTACTGAATCCAATAAGCTGGTTAAGAAGGATTAAGCCAAAAACAAATGACCCTTTAATATGCTTAATGATTCAGTTAAGTTTATTAAGAAAGATTAAGAAGAAAACAAATGACCCCTAAGTTATGGAGTAGATTGACTTTTGGACTTCCGCTTTTAGCTGCACTTTTATTATAGGCACATTTGTAATAGATTTTTGATTATTAGAATTGTAACTAGCTTTATAGCCGGTGCAATGCACGGGCATGCTCTAGATTGGACGAATCGATATTATTTTAGTTATACTTTATGATAATATTTCATGTTATCCCCCTCCGAATGTTGATGGATTTATTTGTGTATATGAGTAGATTTTTATTTAATGACATTAGTGAAATAGTGTTTATCTACAATTGACGTAGAGACCAGTGACATTTCTTATTTTCCACCGTTAAGGACGATCTATGGAAGTTTTTTAGAAATTTTAGTAATTGCCTAAACTACTGCACGATATAGTTGTTTGTTTACATAAAATTTTATTTTATAATTGTTATTTGAATTTTAGTATTCTTCAATTTTAATTTCCGACCTTAGTAACTCTTTCCCCTCTCTCAAAAAATATTAATAAATTCACATCTCTCGACATACTAGTGCTTCTTGGTTGTATTTCATATGTAAACTTTACCAAGATTATTTATTTTAGTTAATATTATTCGTTCACGCCATGATGACGCCGTAAAATACCAATGTAAACTAACATAATCATATATTTTATGAATTATGAAGACCATAAGTTAAAGGTTTTTTTGCATAAATTAACACATAGATCTACATATATATATTATATATACATATATATGTGTGTATGTGTCTATATATATATAAAAGTCCTGAATTTAATTTTTTTGTGTAAATATAAGAATATATATATATGTATATATATTATATATACATATATATGTGTGTGTCTATATATATATATATATGAAAGTCCTGAATTTAATTTTTTTGTGTAAATATAAGAATATATATATATATATATATATATGTGTATATATTATATATACATATATATGTGTGTGTGTGTCTATATATATATATGAAAGTCCTGAATTTACTTTTTTTGTGTAAATATAAGAATATAACACTTAAAGTATGACATGATTAAATATAAATATTTATTCAGTTAGAGGTATAAATGGTTGCGATGTACATAATCATATTTAATATATAAGTTTCTCAAGTTGATTTGTTTTTAATATTTAATTCGCAAATATTTATAGTAGACTATGATGTGATAAATATGGTATATGCCAAGTCAACTGTGTGATTAAAGGTGGGTGTGAAGTGGGAGAGGAGGGATGTCATAATTGGGGTGCGAATCGAATGGGCGCTGTGCTATTTTTCGGGGCGGGGGCGAAGAGAGACGAAGTATTCTTTACTCAAGTTTGACCAATTAATATAAATAAATAAATTTTATTTTAATAGTAAGATTTTATACGATTTTCGCATATCTTTTTATCTATATATATTTTTTTTGTCATTAAGATTAACGACGAACAATAATATTTTGTAAAAATAAATTTTATTATAATTTAAATGTACTACCACTTTTTTTTATAAATAACATGATTTTGTACTCAAGTTTCTCATGTATTAATATTGTTTATTTTTTTATAATAATAATATTAATAATAATAATTATTATTATTATTACTATTACTATTATTATTATTATTAGAATTTTTAATATATATATTTTATAGACCTGCTATTCAAATTAAATAATTTTTATTTTTTAATGAAATTTAAAATTATTACTATTACTATTAATAATTATTTTTACTTTATATTTAAAATTCACTTATTTATATTATTAATTTGATAATTAATAATTTATGTATTCTCGTCTTTAAAATTTAACTTACGTTAAAAATAAGTACAATTTTATTTTTTGTAGACAAAAAAAATTGAATCATTAACTAAAAGAGAAATTTCATTTGAATATTAGGTTTTTAATTTTCGAAGCAAATAAAAAGGATAAGACATGACTGCCACATGCCAAATAGAAAAACAAACTTAGGGTAATATAAAATTTTTATTGTTTTGCTCTGATAATTAAGAACATGCTCTGAAAATATAATATCTCTAACTAAATTGTTATATATATACACATGCACGTACATATATTTGTATGGATATATGTATGTATATATGGATACATGTATGTGTGCATGTATTTATATAATAATTAGTTATAAATATATATATATATATATATTAAGTATGCAATAATTAATCGATATTAGTAAGTCACTTATGAGATAGCTTATGTATTATATGATGCATGCATGTATCTCTATAATAATTAGTTATAAATAAATTTATATACTAAGTATGCAACAACTAATCAATATTAGTAAGTCAATTATGTATTATATGAATTCTTATGCAAGGGTTATCATTTAATTTTTTTATACTAATTTTTTTTAATTGAGTATGTAAATTTTATGAAGAAATTATTTTTAATGACTTGCATATTAATGATGTTTTAATTGAGGTAATAAAAATTACATGAATAAATCCGTATTAAATATATAATAATGAATGAGTTGCATATTAATGATGTTTTAATTGAGGTAATAAAAATTACATGAATGAATCGGTATTAATTATATTATAATGAATGAGCATTAATGGTTAAAACCAATCATGTATGGATATTAAGTACTGTATTTATGATTAAATTTGTTCAGCGAACCCCCATGTTGCTGTATTAGATATATAATAGATTTTTTTTAGTTTTTATTTAGAATTAATAGTCCGGAAATACGGGCTGTTTCAAAAATACATAACTTATCAACTTATAAATTATTAATTCAACTTATAAATTGAGTCAACGAACACTCTACCGATGATGTAATATCCGGGATATATCGTGTAATTCTTTTTATCAATAAATAACTATTATATAATTATTATGTGAATTTTGGTGAATTATCTGATAATTGGAATTGATGTTTGGATGTTTATATGTGATAAAATTTGAGTATTTTAATTTTTATATGTCTAAAATAAAGTATAGATAATTTTGATATTTTTCTGGTAATTTATATGTTGTTATATGATTTTATAAAGAATTTATGAATTTAATAAATTATTTTTTCCGAGTAATTATGAACTATTATGTATAGCTGAGAATCGTTCAATTTCAACCATTTTTACATTTTTACAAACCGGAAGTCTCGAAAAAACTCCTTCCTAACCTAATTTGATTATTCCGAGCATTTTTCATGTTTTGACTTTTTCGATCCGGAGTACGATTTTACCCGTGAGGGCAAAATTTTTGATATGATATTCGTTTCAGTAAACCGATAAAACCCGTATTCTCGAGAGACAGGATATTTTGATTAGACTATTACATTATCTTCTTATAGGGTATGTAATAAGAAGCTCGATTTTGATAATTATCCAAAACTGGTACCCAAAATTGGATCGTTTTTATTGTTACTAAGCGGCTAAGTAATCTATTCCAATATGATCCAACGGGGTACTAATATTCCGAAGTATAAATAACCTTTATCTTATTTTATTTTATACAGTTAATCATAAACAAACATTTAAATTATATAATTTACAGAGAAAAACTCGAATATTCGTCGCGTTCTTCAAAATCAAACCTAAACACGAAGACGTTATCGAAATCGAAATCAAGCGTGTGAGTAACCGAATCCAAGCTCGTGAAAAGTATTTTCAGAATCTACAACTTGTTTCACTGCAGAAATCAAAGGTATTTTCATATATATTTTTTTTAATTCGAATTTAATTATGATTAAAATATGAATGTTTGATTTTGATGTTGTTTGTGTGATTTGATGATTGTATCTTGTAGATAATTTTATCCTGATCGTTTTGGTATATTATATGTCAAATTTGGAGTTCAATAACATATAAAAAATTGAGTTTGATTGTCGAATTAATAAAATTAGGGTTTATATAGTATGAATGTTCTTAATTGATTTTTAGGTATTTTTGTTGTAAGGGTTATTAGTTTAAATTGATTACACCAATGAATAGATCGTTGAAAAATGAATCGATTGATGTATGTGAGTTGAACGAAGGATAACTAGAGAAGCTCGTTGGAAAATAGAACGAAACGGCGTCGGAAAGTTTCGATCGATTTTCCGGTCAAATCACGCATTATTTGAGCAAATCGATTCTGCAGACGTGTTCCTCGAGGCTTTTAGATTATTCCCTGTTGATTTGGCTCATTTCAAGGTTGATTTTGAGTCATCAGAAAAGTTTGGTGGTCGCCGTTAATGGTGACCGGCCGACGGCGTCTCACCAGAGAAGATGACCGGGGTAGGGACAATTACAGTATGATAGTTTGCAAAGTTTGCAAATATTGTATCTTTGTTTTAAAAACTTATAAAAACAAGATTTATGTTTTAAAACTTTTCAAAAATTATATTTCTATTTAAAGTATTGGTAATTACTTGTGATGTCTAACAGAGGAAGCGAGACGTAGAAAGGGAAAACAAGTGGTTAGTGGGTACATATCAATAGACGAGTACAAGTAAAGTGAAAGCGGATTGAGATAAGGCAAGTATTTCCGAACTTTCCTTATATATGTTGTTAAGTATCCCAATAGTTCTTGTTTATATTGCAAGTGCTTTGAAATACTTAACCCTAAACCCTGATTCTTCCAATTGATCTTTGAGTCGTAAGCCTTATTATTTGTAAACCATCGATTGTTGAATTCCCAGATACGAACCACATATATACGATATTACTCCATAAATACATATATATCATATACAAATCACTGAAATGGAATTGCTTAACATACAAACGTTCAAACCTTGTACAACAGAAGACCAATCCTTGTAACCATTAAACCTTTGGTCTTCTACTTTCTGATTCTTTCCCTGGCTGGAAGCCAATCTTCATATTTATCTTGTTATACCTTCATGGTGTTATGAATCACCCTATACTTCGAGATAAATGTTGTTTATAGTTCTGTTTATTGATTTACATTATTTATCATATTGATATTATAGAATTGGATTGTTTTTAAACATGGACCAGATTCGTGGTCAGACTAGATTCGTGGTTAGACCAGATTCGTGATCATAATAGGCCAATGTGTGCTTTGGATCCAGTATATAGAGCAGAACTGTGTGCCTTACTCGGGTTAGTGCGTGACTGATCAACAACCCAACCTTGTTTTTTTTATAAATAAAAGTGAATATCCAATTCGAATCATTGCTTATCAAGAAATTTGATTCCCTATATTATTTAATTGATCATTTATCTCAGTATTGTCATTATGACTTGTTGAACTAGTTAGCTCCCTCTTGCAAATATGTTTATGTTATTTTCCAGTTAAAAAGGAAACTGTTGGTAGCGAGGATCCCCAGACAAGTGTGCGAGCTAGGTTTCCAGGTTGAAATGGAATAAGCTAGCGGAAGACTGCTGTTTTAATTTTGGTTTGAAAGTTTGTAAGAATGTTTAATTCTAGACATAAGTTAAACTAGTTGAGATTTTGTACGTTTGTATTATAGATAAGGACGTGACTTGTGTGCATACTTTAACCTGTTGCAATCCGTTGTTATAATAAGTAGGGTCATTAAATATATTATTTTCATAAACAGATTTACAGTCACATACAAGCAAGCTGTTGCGGACCCATTATAAAAGATCAAAAGCATGTCAAGAATTTTTATTAAAAACATTTTTTTAATGTAAGAATTAGATACTCCCAAACTGTCACTTAACTCCACGCTCTCTACACCACGCGTGATCACACGACTCTCGTTCTTTTCCCGTCCCAGCCACTAATTAAATTTATTACAACTTGTTTCCAGATCTTATTTGTTTTACAACTAATTTTATTCGACTTTCAAAGATTCGATTTTAAGGCGACCCAGTACAATCTTTTCTATCAGATCCGTGTAAAAATTGGTTATTACTGTTTAATTTCAACCTTTTCGTATTGGGAGGTTTTCATGTTCAGCTCGATTTGGGTTTAATCACGAAATTATGTTGTTTTATTGATAATTTTCTTGGTGAACTATTTTGTGATGATGTGGTTTTATATGAGCGTGTTCAGTGCAAGTTGAACTTGTAATAAAGTGATTTCTGGCTATATATTTAGTGTGTGTATTGGTGGTGGTTTTCTTAGTTTGGGTCATTTTGGTTGAGGGTTTTTGAGAAGTCATGTTTTGGAGGGGAAGTGAAAGGGAAATTAAAGAGCAGAATGGTGTGCCGCCTTGCGGGCAGGTTCGAGTGCTTGTCATCGGTGATTCGGGTATATTTTTGTTTCATTTTATTATGTTTTTCGCATTTTTAATGCTGGGTTTAGTTTTATGTGTTTATTACTGGTTTGGTTTAGTTTAATACAATGTTTTGAAATGCTTAATGTTACGTTGGTTATTTACATTCCATGATCGTGTCAATAATATTACTAGAGAACTCATACCTTTAGGATTTTATTATATAAAGTGAAAATGAATCATAATATATAATAAATGGAAAATAAGACTCTTTTCTTGGAATGTAGGGAGCAGTTTAATACATAAAAAATATAGTTGGATAATTCCATTGTGAGGTTTAAGGAGAAAACTTAGTTCTATGAAGTTATCCTTGTTACTTTGCACTAGAGTATTGCACTAGAAATTATGAACACCGATGTTCCCGTTAAATAGCTTACATGTGTGTAAATACAGAATTTTACCGAATGCTTGGAGAGCAAAGAATGATAGTTCTGTGTCCTCCTTTTGGATTATTAATTATTAACTAGGGTTAGGTGATGTCTTACAGTCTATGAGGAAGTTTACAGGTTTCCGTTGAGTTACTAGTCCTGCAGACTTAAAATATCTCTAAGAATGATAGTTCTGTTATGCTTTAAAATGTAAATTTTTTAATGCATTTTGTAGCAGAGTAAGCAGATTAGAGGGAAGCATAAATGATGCACCATATGTTTATTGATTGTTCCTTTTGGGGAACTAGTCATAAGAAATAATTTTTTAACTCCCTCCCTCAATCCCGCTTATGTATTGTAAACAATCCACTTTCCTAGCAATCAAATGAAAATTACCAGAATTAAGCTTAACTGACATACTTACTACTTAAATTACTTTAGAAATGGATTGTGGCCAAGACTTTTGGGACATGTAAATTAAAAAATGGGCTCAAAACAAATATGACGGCAGGAGTGTCATTTAGCCAAATGGTTCTGGTACAAGATCTATTATGGAAACATAAAATGTATTAAACTTCAAAATTAAATAAGAGGCAAGTACTTGCTGCTAGTATTGTACAAAGTTAGTTTCAAAATATTTTTGATATGTTATATATCGAGTAATTATTGAGTACTTGTGCCTGGGATTTCATTGTATTCCAACAAATTTTGGGTCAATGATTTAGTGGCGACCCGACCTTTCTAAATAGTGTGGTGATCATGATAATTGTTATTTTTACCAATTTCTTACATATTTAAACAGGAAATCCTTTTAAAGATTTAATTATTCGTCTTATAAGTCGCGATTGATGCAGGATGGATTAAATTGGCTAGATAATAGTTCAAGAGAAGATATAATAACGAGTGGTGGTGGTCCCCATGTTAGCGGCCAATCAACAGTTAAAAAATATTAGCAGATAATTGTAGAAACAATTATATGTTCAATATTAGAAATTAAAATTAAAATCCTTTAACAAACAATCTTTATATTACTTGTTTCATAAAGTTGGGAAACGAAATAAATGTTTTGAGTCTTCTGATCCGAAAAGTGAAGACTGCAGGACTTACTTGTTTCTCTTAGCCTTTTGGGCTTATAAGCTATAGAATAAACACATCTAGTTCCATGGTACTATCACATTAGATATTGGAATATACTTGTGCTTTAACTTCTTTGAAATCACATTTGGCGACCAACTTGTAAGTAGAGATTCTTCTCTGCTTAGATAGTTAAAAATATATTTTTTCTACTTGTTATTCTATTAAAAGTGTATGTTTAAATAGTCCAGTTGCCTTTGTAGTTACATATATATATATAAACAGATTCCTGAATTCCGAACACCTTAAGATTTTTGGAGAACTTGTAACTTAACATGGTAGCAGAGCTTAAGTTGCCAATGTTTCAAATTCACACCTTACCACCTCCAATATTACCATGATTTTTTATGGACAAATAGACTAATTATTGTCCAAAAGATGGGCGCCCCAATCCACTATTTGACCCAAAAAATGGGATTTCAAGTGTGGGGGAGTGTTATGATATAATATAAGATCTTGGTAAGTTTTGTTCCAAACACCTAATGGTTTTAGGAGAACTAGCCACTTATCAAATTGCAATGAAAAAGTTCTTTTTTACTTATATATAAATTGTGTAAGCCTTAAGGTATTTATCTACAACTATTTAAGTGTTTTTTTCTCGTATTTATCACTCTGAGATTTATTTTACATGAAAATGGTTTCCATAGCATATTTGTAAAACTGATTCTAAGTATGCCTACCCCTTCAGTGTCATGGAAGTGTGCAATGCAAATGAAATTATTTTTCCTCAATATCAATCCTTGTCTTTTTGTAGGTGTGGGAAAAACTTCTCTTGTTCATCTAATTCTGAAAGGTTCTTCATGTGCACGTCCTAGTCAAACGATTGGCTGTACTGTGGGTGTTAAAGTAAGTTATTATTTCTCTAATTGGCATGAACTTAGACTTTTGTTATCTAACTGTCATTGGATTCTGATCGGTGTTGATATCCAGCATACCACATATGGAGCTGCTGGTGGATCTTCTAATAGCATTAAAGGTGATGCTGAGAGAGATTTTTTCGTTGAACTTTGGGATGTGTCTGGACATGAGCGATACAAAGACTGCCGATCTCTTTTTTATTCACAAATTAATGGTAAGAACTGATCATATTTTCTTGAGCTGGTTTTTGAAACTTTTGGAGCCTGATTATGTGTTATAATCTATTATAATTCTTTATCTTATCTGAATAACTGCGATACTTATTATTGTATTTGTTTTTTTGAATGGTATTTTAATGGCAGGTGTTATTTTTGTTCATGATCTCTCTCAGAGAAGGACAAAAGCTAGTCTGCAGAAGTGGGCTGTTGAGGTTGCAGCAAATGGGACGTTTTCAGCGCCACTAGGGTCTGGAGGTCCAGGTGGCCTTCCTGTCCCATACATTGTAATTGGTAACAAAGCAGATATTTCTGCTAAAGAAGGTACAAGAGGAAGCAGTGGCAATCTTGTTGATGTTGCTCGGCAGTGGGTAGAGAAACAGGGTTTGCTTTCGTCTGGTGATGAACTTCCGG
Source organism: Apium graveolens (assembly GCF_009905375.1). Lineage (NCBI taxonomy): Eukaryota > Viridiplantae > Streptophyta > Magnoliopsida > Apiales > Apiaceae > Apium > Apium graveolens. Next base: position 66,852,224 of record NC_133649.1, read on the forward strand.
TGACTGAGAGTTTTCCTAGTGGTGGAGGCCTTATAGCGGTAAGATTTGACTTAAAGCTGTAAGTTTTTCTGGAAAAAGAAGAAATTGTATAGAAAAACCCTACTTATGCATCGAGTTGTGTTGGTTTTCACTGTTAGTCAGGTTTTTTTTAAACATGTCCTTTGGTGCAAGGTCAATATGAAATGGTAGTGCATTTTTCATAAATATATATATATATATATTACATATATACATATATATATGAGTATATATATGCCATGTACTTCTAGATAGCATTCTTGAACTATTAGATACAGAAATTATCGTTGTAATAGAGTTTTAATATTCCAGATGCCAAGTCACTGCTTTTAGATTTTCTATCTCAAAGTTTTTACCTGGCTATATAATTCATACACTGGGTAGCAGTTGGTGATGTGATTATGTCTTAACCGGGAAGCATTTTTACTCATATAAAAATATCTTATCTATCTATTATATCTTTTAGAGAGCAACACAATTACATTACCATCATCTGCGTTTTATTCTTCTAGGGAGCAAGGCAATCACCCAATCTCATTTATGAAAGACGGTAATTAAGACCAATATAAGACCTTGCTTCCTTTTCATTTGGTTTCCAGTTTTCTTTATTGTGCACTGCTTTTTGTTTGCTTTTTAATGGCCAGTGGTATAACACTGGCTAGCAAATGTATTATGCTTTGTTAAGATATGTGCAATTTTGCATCTACTGTATATATATTAAAAAGGGCAATCCGTGTTGCACAATGAGTTAGGTTTTCTTTAAAACCACTTTTTGCTTGTTTATTAAAGCTGTTTGTAATTTTTCTAAAGATCCTGAACGTTCAAACATAATAGGCTGCCAAGGAAGCTCGATATGACAAGGAAGCTGTGATGAAGTTTTTCCGAATGGTGTGTTTTCCTCCTATATGTGTGATGAGTTGTTAATGCCTAGACATTGCTTTAAGTTAAATTTCAGTAAATTTCCCTTTCAGTTGATCAAAAGGAGATACTTTGCTGATGAACTTCCTGCAGCAAGCCCATGGTCTACCCCAACAAAGACCTCGTCGCAGTCTGGAGAAATTTTGAGTGACGAAGATCGGTTATATAAAACTACAAGGTGGGAATTTCTAAAATTGTTGGAGCTTGAGTTATTGAATTTAACATTTGTTGATAATTCATGTGAACTTTTGCTGTGATTACCCTTAAAAAAATATTGCATTATATCTTGCTTGTCATTTGTCATGCATACGATGCACTTATTTATTCCTTGACCCAAATTCTTATGCCAACTCATTATTCTTATTTTGTTAGATACATAAGGAAACAGCATGGTTATCTCTTCGTTGTTTTTTATTTAAAAAAACTGTGACAAGACCTGAGATGCTGTCTTGCATTTTTTGAGTAATTGAGGATGTTAGACTACTGTTCTCTCTAAAAATTGATGATCAAGCGCCACATAAGAAAGTGGCATATTGATTTGTAAACTTTCAACAGGGTTAGTACTCGAAACTTTCTGAAGATGTTGGTGCGAGAGTTAGAGTAATTTACTTCGATCAAAAAGACAAGAGTACATTAGGTCTTATTTAAGATTTTGATTTGTAAAAGCCGTGCTACCCACTTGCACTAGTGTCAAATGATTGCTAAACAGAACATCAATGCAGAATGCTATAAACAATCATAGACTTGAATGTCCGGATATGTGTTTTACTTGCATAGATGGACAGGCTTGTATGCATGCGTACACAAGGCACGTGTGACGATTTAGAAGACCCATTCTTTTTAAAGATATTTATAAAAAAACTGATTCTTTATGAATAGCTTCTCATAACTGCACACCTCTGTGCTCGTGCAGGGCGTGTGCTTAGAAAGTTGTATATATCAGTGTCTACATATATCTGTGTGTCATATTTCATATTGAACTTCTGTTCATGTATATAAACGTATATGCTTGTGTGTGTATCTATATACCGTGTTACTAAATCTGAGTTCTATATATTTTCTTTAACATTAAACACGCACTTCTTCCGTGATACTAAACCTGTATGTGCAACATAGCTTTAGTTGTATATTCACCCAGCCGCAGAGCTATCAGTTGCGACATGGCCACCCAGGGTACTATATTCTAAATCTATGTCTGAGAGAATTACTCTACAACTACACTAATTGAAGTCCTTGGAATAGTTCAGACTTTAGAGTTAATGGTGGGTCTTGTGGTCATTTCTTGAAGAAAGCATAAATAGCTCAGTGGTCCTGCTATATACTTACCCCTCTGAAAAGAATTTTAGACTTTGTCAAAGTAGTGGCTAGCGGCCGGTCATCTGGTTTTCGATGTATGACTTCTTTGAATAGATTTTCGTCAATATTTATTTAGTGTTTTATTAGAGAGATGAAGTGAGTTTTATTAGAGAGTTAGTGAGCTAGATATGGATTTTCCTAGGTGATATACGCTTCACAGTTTTCATGAAAGAAGTATTATGGAATACATAGTAATTGTTGTTATGATTGTCTTGCAACTTTTTGGTATTTTTAGTATATACGGTTGTGTTTATTTCACCATTTGCAAATTTTTATCAAGTCCTTTTGCAAATCGCAGTCTTCCTTACAAGTACAATGTACTTCCGCCACTTCCAGCCCAGAGAAATCTTACACCTCCACCTACGCTCTATCCTCAGCAGCCCATGTCAACACCTGACATCAAGTACACAAGCATCCCAAGATTTGCAGCAACGAGCACCAATGAGTATAGCAGTGCTGCCAGATCTAAGCGGACGGATATTAATGTCTGATGGTTGCTTTCCAACACTTGAAAGAATACGTCAGTAATAGTGAGCCAATTTGAGTTTTATTAAAAATAGATAATATTTTATTTGTAAAGTGATTCCTTCATTCTTTCACTTGCCAGAGAGTTAATTATTTATTTTGTGTCTCTCACCTGTGTAACGAGAAGGATGTTTAACCTGAACTATCTTTTGAGAAGAATCTGAAATTTGACAAAAACTTGTATAGAAGTCACGTTACTAGAGTTTGTTATTTTTGTTGCCAAGTTATTACTTCAGATAGTGTTTTTCTTTTGCCAAGTCATTGTATATTCCTGAACTGAAGCTATATACTTTTTAAGGTCTGCTTACCATTTTGATTTTTCTGGCAGGTGGTATTAATAAGAATTGACTATCTTTATTTGAAGACGGTCATTGTTAAGAATTGTACTAATCAGTAGCCTGTTAATCTTCAATTTTATGGAAATTATTTCAGTCATGTACTTTAAAATTTATGTTGTCAAACAAAGAGTGAAATGTAAAATAGGGTCGCTGGAGCAAATGATACTCCTGATCCTTGCATTAGTAGAATTTGCATAAACTTTCGGTGTTTGTAGCTGGTTAGCCCTTTTCATTTTTCAAAAAGAAGCTTTACATTTCAGAATTCAAGCTCATGAACTAGAATGATGGCGTCGACCTCATGAAGTAAGCCGGTATCAAGTAGATGCTTAAGAATTGTGCGAAACACAAACTTGGAATAGTTTACGACACATCAAATCTTTTTTTACCTAGAAAAAGAATGAAATTGTGAAGCTTGTGTAGCTGGAGTTTGATCATTTAAAGCTCCAATGCAATGCTTCTTTCTCACTTTCTCTTTAGTCTTGTGCACGACACTTCCAGCGGTCCCCGCTGCCAAATTTGCAGATTTTTCAGCCGTCGATTTACTGGATCCAAACGTCTTCTTTGTAGCATCTCTCATCCATTGTCTAGCCCCTTCTTCGTCACTTTTATATTTCTCTACATATATACCAAGCGGCAAATGGCATTATCGAAAATTCCTGGAACGAGTTATGTAACAAATGTCTATAAATGTAGAAGAACATACTAAAAAAAGACTAGAATTAAAACAAACTTGCTCGATATTTGATTCTTCCATAAATGATGAAAATGTAGATATGTAGCGGTATACAATGGAGACAGATGCATGATTGCAACACAAGTTAAGTTCGAACAAGATGATTGATATATATAGAAGGACACGCGGGGGATTTATCAGGCACCTGGGCATAGTCGAGGGTGAATGTTTCAACTTTCGAGATGTAATCTACGTTACCCGACTTTTATAGTTAGGTTGTCGTATCCGTGTCAGATGTTTGAATATTCGGACACAACATTTATTTCATATCCGATCTTTTGACTGAAACATGAACACTTTCACCAATTTATTGAGCAAAAATTATTCACATTTAATATTCAAAATAAATATGAAAGAAAAATGAAAGAAACAAGAATGAGATAAAAATAGGGTAGATGGCGAAATTGTAAAGTTATTTAAAAAATTAACTTTAATCTAAGTTTTGTTGTTATTCCTTCTTAAATGTTTAACTTAACATACTTATTTATTAGTAAAATATGGCGTGTCCCTGTACCCGTGTCCACAGTATACCCGTCAAATATATGTCGTGTGGCATTTCATACCCGAGTCAGAGTAACATATATTTCTTTGTTTTCAGGGTCAACAAAATGTCAACTGCCAAGTAGTTTTCCCTCTGTACCTTAATACATTGCCCATATTGTGAATGACACAGGTTTTAAGAAACAATCATTGAGTGCTAATTAAAAAATGCAAGTGGTTTAAATAATTGTTTTACATGAAAAAATTTAAAAAATAATGGGAAACATCAACAAATATTCCCGCCTAATCAAGAAAGCAAGTGACTAAGACAAATATTTTACATAAAGTGGAGAGATTACAAGTGCTAACAACAAATCAGATTGCAGCATTACATGCACACAGATTACAATCAAAATTTACAAGTATAAATTGGAAAAGAAACATCAGATTGCATCATTGCTTTACTCCCCTCTATTCAGAAATGAGTTATACTTTCCCTTTTGATTTGAATGAACCAGCAGAAGAAGACACAAAAGAACTAGAAAATCATAATCACAGAAGGAGGGCAAAGCTCAGCTGTGATTCAAGGATGCAAGTAGTATTGTGGCTTCTAAACAACCAGAAAGAGGGGAAACTGAAGCATGGTGCAGTTCAAGAAGTGGCAAATCTGTTCAATGTATCAAGGAGAACAATCAGCACAATTTGGAGCACTGCAAGGAGGTAAAAGGCAGCAAGTGAGCCATACAACATGTCAACAAAGGGTCATAACTCAGGGAGAAAAAGAATATAAGTGCAACCTAATACAATAACTGAGATAAACATGGGGGACAGAGCATGCATAAGAGACTTAGCAGTACAACTGAAAGTATCTTCAACTACAGCAAACAGAATGATAAAGAGGGGACTCATTAAACCTCACACAAACCCTTTACATCCTTCTTTGAAAGTGGCAAATCTATTTCAAAGGGTTGAATGGGTTCTAAATTTGCTAATGGGAGACACACCAACAACAAAGAGACAATATTATCCCATGTACAACATTATACACATTGATGAGAAGTGGTTTTATCTAAGCAAAAAATCACAGAGGGTTTACCCGGAAAGAAATGAAAAAGGCAAATACAGTGCAGCCAAGTCAAGCAAATTTGTACCTAAAGTTATGTTCACAGCAGTTGTAGCAAGACAAAGATTTAATACAGAAAATGAGTGTACCTTTGATGGGAAGATAGGCATCTTCCCATTCACTTACCAAGAACCAGCCAAGAGGGTATCCAAATACAGAGCAAAGGGGACAGTTATCACCAAGATAGTTGAATCAGTGGGGAAAAAGGAAACAAGGAACATGTTAATCAATGATATTATACCAGCAATTATGCAGAAATGGCCAGCAAGTGAAGGTTATAAAACTATATACATACAGCAAGACAACGCAAGGACACACATATGCCAAGAAGACCCACAGTGGCAACAAGTTTATCAACAAGGGGACTTTACATTCATTCTGGTGCAACAACCTCCAAACAGTCCAGATTTAAATATTCTGGACTTGGTTTTTTAGAAGCATTCAATCTTTAATGCACAAGATAATGCCAAAAGATGTCGATGATATGTTGGATGCAGTACATCAAGCATTATTAAAAGTGACTGAACCGAATAAATCACAACAACATCACAGGTAAAAGTACACTAAATCACAACAATATCACAGAGGGTTTAATACTAAACCACAACACCAATTCCTTACAATCGAATACAATCAAATAATCACAGGGCATCATTAAAAGTGACTGAACCAAATAATTCACAGCAAATAACTGGTAAAAGTACACTAATTAACAACAACATCACAGAGGGTTTAACACCAATTCCTTACAGTCGAATACACTCAAATAATCACAGGGCATCATTCGAATACACTAAAACAACAATCAAATAAACAACAATCGAATAAAAGTACACTAAAACAACAATCGAAGCCGATAAGGACATAAACAATCAAATAAACAGGGATTCATTACAATTGATTTAACCGAATAAATCAAAAAAATAACAACAGTCAAAGTAAAATGATTCCTTACAACAACAATCGAATAAACGATTAGGACCGAGAGCATGCATCTTCTGAATCGGCCTCAACATCCAAGTCATCGCTTGACGGATCCGGAGCAACCACTGGGTCTGAAGAAATAGGGGATGGAGGAGCATCGTTTTGATCCAAGGGGACTTCAATCTCACTTGCATGCAACGGCGATTTAGGGTTTTCATCTGATTTCACCACCGTCTCATCTGATTTCTCCATCGATTCCTCAAAACTATTTGGACCACATGTCAATCGAATATCTTCTCGATTGTAACTGTGTTCCCCATCACATAAATAACTTTATCATAGTGATTGGGATCGGAGCACTCGTACATATTTGTAGATTTATCATCGGAATCGGAAAAACCATAATGAACACTCATATTTAGTGAAGAAGAGAAATTAGGGTTTTGATGGCGGCAGAAAGAAGGGAGAGAAAAGAGAAGAATAAGAGTCGGTGGTGAGAGGATGGGTATAGATAAGTAAGTGGGGGGAATTTTTTAGAATATTTAGATGAGATTTGTTTGTATTTTTAATGTAATCTTTTTTTACTTTTATGTTAAAAATAAAAAGTGGGAAAAGTAATTTGATTTACCTAAAAAGGAAAGTGGGAAAAGAATTTAGGGACGGAAGGAGTAGTAGTAAGAAACATGGTTTGTCAAAATGTATAAAGTAAGTACTATCATCTGATCTGAGCATCTTCTTTATTCTGGATTAATCTGTCCTTTGAAGTTGTAAAGTAGTATTTGAATAATGAATTTAATGGAAGATAAACGTAGAATCAAAACAGAATTTATTATACTCTGACGTTCGAAATTTCATAAAATGTACACATACCTTCTCGCTATTAAAATATGACAGATATATGTCCCGACACTATTTTTTTTCGTAGAAAACTCGCAGCCGTTACCCTTCAGGTGCGCACTGAGTAAATCTCACAGGCTTGAGAGAATAGTTATCCCCTCTTTAACCAACTGAGTCCACCCTTGCGGGCTGTCCCGACACTATTTCCGTTCACACTAATCAGAATTTCTATATCGGACATTTTGTTCAGGGGAAAACAAGTATTTTTCTTAAATTTTATACCGTTACTCAACATAATTAGTTTATGTTTGCCCTTGAAGTTTCAATTTTTGTGCACATGAACACAAAATTTTTTAAAGATTGCACAACCTAGCCATTAAAGTTTTTACTAAACATAAGCTCCATTCACAACCTACTACCGGAACTTTAACGTACTTGGATGCTCTAAGTCATCCTCCGGGTCATATCATCAACTTCTTCAAACAGAGGGATGACGAACACATGAGTTTGCTGTAGCTGGACGAAATAGACTACGATGAGTATAATCAAAGCATATGTTATACAACTATGCTCTAACAAACAGAGATTTGCAAATGTTGTCCCAACTCAAGTTTTCTCTGGATGATCCAGCATCACCCATGGACTGATGCCTAATTATTTACCAAAATATTATAATTTCAGATTCTTTATTCTTTTATTTTTCATAATAAAATTTGTTGTTCACAATTAAAATTATAAAAAACTTTCACTTAATTTGTAAGTTTAATTTGGTTTGATTTGCTCTAATTTCCATCTTCTGAATTTTTAAATTTACTGCATACATCAATTTAACGAGTGGGTGTTTACCGAGTGAGTATGTTGTGTAATCCAAACATTACGCTCAAACAACAAATTAAAATCTATTATTTTACTAATGTGTTTCACTATGTTACAAAATATTTTGACAAATTTGTTAATGTCGAGGTTGAATCAGACTACTTAGTAGTAGTTCAAGCTATCCGAAATAGTTTAGTAAGACTATCTTACGTGTTTAGGGTGATAGAAGAGTGCAGGTTGAAACTTTTAAAGTTGAAAAATCGGAAGAAGTTCATGAATTTGTTTATTTTTACCCTTGAAGTTTTAATATTTCTACACATTAACACTATTTTTTAAAGTTTATACACATTAACACAAAATTTCTAAAGTTTTATACACTTTACCACTTTAGCCGATATTACCCCTTCATCACCGATATTCAACTTTTTAAAATTTCACCGGAAATAGGGCCGAGACGTACATTGACCATACTTTAATGATCAAGATGTACGTTTTTAAATTTTAATGGTTCATATGTACATTTCACGAAAATCTGAGTGTCAAAGTATAATAAACCCATCAAAACATATATTCCCTGCATGGGCAGAAGCAGCCTTACAATTTATAATTTACAAATCATCAATTGGCAACAACCCTTCCCAGGAACAGTAATCAAACATAAACACAAAAACAGCATCAGCATGAAATGGACAAGAGAGATCGTGTTCAAAGAACACAGAATGCCCTTAAAATCTATTTACGGGCATGTAAATAAATATGTCGCATCAAAACAATAGAAAGTAGGGCTGTAACCCGATCGAATCAGCTTTCCACACAAATTGGAACTTATTTCTTATGACCCAGTTTTGAAAGAAGCATAAGCAAGGAGCTCACTGTCAGCTCTGAAACTTTTCATGTCTTCTTCTTCCAAATTTATAGTCACCTTTATACCATCTCTACTTGGAGTACCAGTCATAAAAAAGCAATTAACAAATGGCGCGTCAATAATTATGGCTCTAACAGGCCTTCCCCACCCAAAATCCATCACATCGTAAAAGGGGAACTTACAAATGCTGCTAACGAGATAAAGCTTGTAATTAGTTTTTACATACTTATCGATCAAAGGCATGAGTCCTTCAATTTCGTCCATACTCTTAATTTTTTTGAGCCGGATCTTCGCTTTCCTCATTTGTCTCACCATTGGATTTAACATTGTCTCACTCATAGTGCTTGTTGGAATGTGATTAAGAGCAAAAAGATTGCCAACAGTTGTTTTAGGCATTGGTGGATCGAGCAGCGACCGCATGTCTACTGTCTGGAACAAGACAGAATTAATATAGACACCAGAATTTGATGAAGTTGCGGCAGCTACAGAACATCTGTAAAGGAGTGCAGTCACAAGTTCATTTCTTGTATACTTTTGGTCTGATACTACACCATCTCTTTTGTCTTGCATTTCCTGATTGGCCTTGAGTTGTGCTATCTTTGAGTTGGGAAACACTACCTCCATAGTGATCCAGTGCTTTTCGAGAAAAGAAGCCTGGGTTGCAATTAATCACATTTTCATTACATGATTGAGGTAGCAGCTCGTACACATAATGTGGATGAAGATGTACTAACTTTTCTTCATCACTAGGGTTGCACGACAAACTTGCCCAGTAATTTAAGAATGATAATAAAGTGCTACCATCAACAGTACGATGTGTAAAGTGTTAAAAATAAATAATATATTTTTGACTATTAAAACAATAGAATTGTGTGGGAGTCTCTAGAATAATCTTGGTACATTTATTAGTATTTCTCTATGTTCAATGTATTGGTGTAGGTACATGTAATCTCTAGATACATGTATCTTGGTCAAGTGATGTCTATTGGAGTCTAAGAGTTATCTAGATCTTTCTATGGAGTCCTATATAAAGCCTTGTACCAAGTCATTTGTAATCAAGTAATTTTTCAAGTAATACATTTCTTCTCCTAAATTGTCTTGTGTGAGTTTGAGTGAGATCCTTTCTTCCAACAAAGTGGTATCAAGAGCCAAAGGTTCTACTTCTACTTGTCTTCAAAGAAGGCTTGTGTGGTGTAAAGAAGAAGGAGATCATGGAAAATGGAATGTCTCAATGGAAAATTGATAAGTGGCATTTTATACCAATTAGAACGTCTTAAAATGGCTTAAATTGGTGTCTTGAAATCAAGTATTTTGTGTATTTGATGCGTTTTTCTAGTGTTTATGCATTTCAGGGTATTAGTTGCATTTCGGAGGAGGAATCATCAAGAATAAGCCTTGGCATGTGTTCACCATTGTGAGAGGAAAAGAACGGGCAGATTACTGCGAAGAAACGGAGCAAACCGGGAAATTTTCCAATAGGGTCCTGCGCGCCCGCACAGCAATGCTGAGCGGCCGCGCAGCAGCCTTGCGCGACCGCGCAGTAATGCTGAGCGGCCGCGCAGGGTCGGGGAAAATAATATATTGTTTTAGACTTCTACTTCTGTTTGGCTTCCAACTTCTATGTAATCTGAGTTTTATGGGACTATTATATAAGTAGATTTGAGACGTTTTTTCACAAAGTATTAAGAGGAGATTATGTTTTAGATTGTGTTTTGCAAGAAGCGAAGGAGATAAGGAAGAAGACCGATTTAGCACACAGCAACGAAGAGGAAGCATATATTCTTGTGATTCTTGTTTCGATGTAACGTTGGATGCTAGTTTTCTTTCTTTGACTTATTTACTCTTGTGACGTACTCTGTTTTAATATAATTAGTTTAGTTGTTATTTTCTTGTGTTCGTTTATCATGATTTCATATGAACCCATGATGGCGATAAGTTCTATTATGGGCTAATCGTGATCGTGGGGTTGCAACGGATTTATTATGGAATTCTTTAGTTAATTTTTTAATACTTTAGTGTGTGATGATTGCATGATATCTAGTATTGGTTGTGCGTATTCGTCTTATGTGCGTCGCGAACATATAAGATAGGGTGTTAATCTCTTGTGAAGCGACAGTGGATCTTGAGATTTAGAACTTGCCATGCTAGCATAGGTTCATGTACGTTGTGCATGATTAGTGGGTAACTCTAACAGTTTTATTTGCCCTATGTAATCAAAAGGAATAACTTGTGCTTAAATCGTTGTGTTGTCAATTTCTGTAGACATATAGGAACTCAACATAATTGATGACTATTCAATTTCTATCTTAATTGTGGATGTTTGGTAGAATGGTATTAGTACAATGAAAGTTGGCTTTTATCAGTTTTGTGTTATTCGATTAATATCATCACTGTCACATGCTAAAGGTAATAACTATGGCTATAGAAGGAAGTAATAATGAAGTTGTGATCTCATGAGTGTTTTATTATTGATAAATTGCAGTGTTAGTTAAGTGGTTAATTAAGTAGTTAATTATAGTTAATATTTAATCAACAATTTTAAGTGTTATTATCTTAACATTGAGAAGTAATCATACATTGGTGAGTGAGTTAAATTAGACAATAACTTAGTCTGAGTCTCTGAGGGAACGAATTAGAAAGTATTCTATATTACTTGCGAACGCGTATACTTGCGTGAATATTAGTGCGTGATTTCGCCCTAACAAGTTTTTAGCGCCGCTGCCGGGGACTCGGCGTAGTTGTTTAGTTTATGTACTTACCATCATTGGTCATTAGGACTCAGTGATTAGGACGTAGTAGTTAATTACTCTTTTCGGTTGTGTTTCAGGTACTTTAGTGCGCTTATGCAAACTCGTTCTCGTGCTCGCAAGAGGACCTTAGATACAGCTGCGGAGAAAGACGAAGTTCTTGATACACCGGAGAAGTTAGATTTTGAGGATTCGGATTCAGGAACTGAGCAGAAAGAACCAGTAAACATGGGAGATCATATTGTTCAAGCTGATCCAGCTCTTATGGATTTTTCTCGGCCTAAAATTGATGACATTCAGTCAAGCATCCTTCATCCGGCTATTCAAGCTAACACCTTTGAAATCAAGCCGGGCACTATTCAGATGGTGCAGAATTCTGTTTCTTTTGGAGGAGCGGCAACTGAAGACCCCAACATGCACATAAGGAATTTTGTCGAGATCTGCAACACTTTTAAGTATAATGGCGTGACTGATGAGGCTATCAAGTTGAGGCTTTTCCCATTCTCACTGAGGGATAAGGCTAAAGACTGGTTACATTCTGAACCAGCTGGGTCAATCACTACGTGGCAAGATCTTGCGCAAAAGTTTCTGGTGAAGTTTTATCCAATGGCAAAGACTGCTGCTATGAGGAGTACTCTTACTCAGTTTGCGCAGCAACCTATAGAATCTATGTGCGAGGCTTGGGAACGCTACAAGGAAATGTTGAGAAAATGTCCACATCATGGAATGCCGGATTGGATGGTAATCACTGGTTTTTATAATGGTTTGGGGGCTCAATCTCGGCCCATGCTCGATGCAGCAGCTGGAGGCGCCTTATGGGCTAAAAGCTATACTGAGGCGTACAAGTTTATTGAGACGATGGCTGCAAATGAGCATCAAAACCCAACTCAGAGGATGACATCAGGCAAGGTAGCAGGTATTCTGGAAGTTGATGCAACCACCGCTATTGCAGCCCAGCTCCAAGCGCTATCAATGAAGGTTGATTCTTTGGCTACGTATGGAGTTAATCAAATAGCTATGGTTTGTGAGCTTTGTGCAGGTTCTCATGCTACGGATCAGTGTTCTCTTGTCAACGAATCTGTTCAGTATGTGAATAATTATCAGCGACAACAGCAGCCTGTGCCAGCAACCTATCATCCTAATAACAGAAATCATCCAAATTTCAGCTGGGGAAATAATCAGAATGCTATTCAGCCACCATATCAGCAAGGAGTGAGTAAACAGTTTAACCCACCTGGATTCCAGCAACCACAGCAGTATGCTACAAGACAATCATATCCTCAATAGGGAAGTGCAGCTGCACCTACTAGTGCTGATTTTGAGGAACTTAAGCTGTTGTGCAAGAGTCAGGCGGTTTCTATCAAGACCTTGGAAAATCAAATCGGTCAATTAGCCAATGCAGTGCTCAATCGTCAACCTGGCACTCTTCCCAGTGACACGGAAGTACCAGGCAGGAAGGAAGCTAAAGAGCAAGTCAAGGCTATTACCTTAAGGTCTGGAAAAGTAGCTGATGCTGAAAAGGCAAAAGAAGTCGAAGCTGAAGTTCGAGATGAAGAATCTAAGCAAAGGGAGAAAGCGGCGGAACTAAGGAAGACTACTGTTGAACACACTCTGCCTGAGGCTAATACAGGGGAGAAACAGCTCTATCCTCCACCACCTTTTCCTAAGAGATTGCAGCAACAAAAGCTGGATAAACAGTTCGGGAAGTTTCTGGAGGTGTTCAAGAAATTTCACATCAATATACCTTTCGCTGAGGCTCTGGAACAAATGCCTAGTTATGCGAAGTTTATGAAGACTATTCTTTCAAGGAAGGTGAAACTGGATGACCTTGAAACCGTTGCTCTCACGGAAGAATGCAGCGCGGTTCTGCAACAAAAGTTACCACCAAAACTGAAAGATCCAGGAAGCTTCACCATTCCTTGCACCATTGGCAATCTAACTTTTGACAAGTGCCTTTGTGATTTGGGAGCAAGCATTAATCTGATGCCGTTGTCGATCTTTAAAAAGCTGGATCTACCTGATCCAAAACCCACATACATGTCGCTACAATTGGCGGACCGTTCCATTACTTACCCAAGGGGCATAGTTGAGGATGTGCTCGTCCAGGTGGATAAGCTCTTCTTTCCTGCTGATTTTGTTATTCTGGATTTTGAGGAAGATAAAAAGACTCCCATAATCTTGGGGAGGCCTTTCTTGGTAACTGGCCGTACCTTGATAGATGTGCAAAAAGGAGAACTTACTATGCGGGTTCAAGATCAGGATGTGACCTTCAACATATTCAAGGCAATGAAATTCCCTACAGAAGATGAGGAGTGCTTAAAAGTGGATGTGATTGATTCTGCGGTTACTTCGGAACTCGATCACATGCTAATGTCTGATGCATTGGACAAGGCCTTAGTGGGGGAATTTGACAGTGATGATGAAGATAGCAACGAGCAATTACAATATCTGAACGCTTCTCCCTGGAAGCGAAAGCTAGATATACCATTTGAATCTCTTGGTACTTGTGACCTCAAGAACGCTGAAGGGAAGCTCAAACCATCAATAGAGGAAGCGCCTACCTTAGAGCTCAAACCATTACCTGAACACTTGAGGTATGCCTTTTTAGGTGATTCATCTACGTTACCTGTTATTATTTCAGCTGACCTTTCAGGTAGTGAGGAAGACAAGCTCTTAAGGATTTTGAGAGAATTCAAATCGGCTATAGGATGGACTATAGCAGACATCAAGGGGATAAGTCCCTCATATTGTATGCATAAAATTCTGTTAGAGGAAGGTAGTAAGCCAACTGTGGAACAGCAGCGAAGACTGAACCCAATCATGAAGGAGGTGGTGAAGAAAGAAATTCTGAAATGGCTAGATGCAGGCATCATTTATCCTATTTCTGACAGCTCGTGGGTGAGCCCTGTACAATGTGTTCCTAAGAAGGGAGGTATCACTGTGGTCGCAAATGAAAAGAATGAGCTCATCCCTACTCGAACAGTTACAGGATGGAGAGTATGCATGGATTATAGAAAATTGAACAAAGCCACAAGAAAGGATCACTTCCCTCTCCCATTCATTGATCAAATGCTGGACAGATTGGCGGGACATGAGTATTTTTGTCTTCTGGATGGGTATTCCGGGTATAATCAGATTTGTATTGCACCAGAGGATCAGGAAAAGACTACCTTCAATTGTCCATTTGGCACATTTGCTTTTCGTAGAGTTTCGTTTGGGTTATGTGGCGCCCCGGCCACCTTTCAGAGATGTATGATGGCTATATTCTCTGACATGATAGGAAATAACGTCGAAGTGTTCATGGATGACTTTTCCGTCTTTGGACACTCATATGATGAATGCTTGAAGAATCTGCGCGCCGTACTCAAAAGATGCGTGGAAACTAATTTGGTGCTTAATTGGGAGAAATGTCATTTTATGGTGCGTGAAGGCATTATCCTTGGGCATAAGGTCTCTAGCAAAGGTTTGGAGGTGGACAAGGCCAAGGTGGGAGTCATTGAAAATCTTCCCCCACCTAATTCAGTGAAAGGAATCCGTAGTTTTCTCGGTCATGCGGGTTTTTATCGGCGATTCATCAAGGACTTTTCAAAGATATCTAAGCCGTTGTGCAATTTACTTGAGAAAGATGTGCCTTTCAAATTTGATGATGAATGTTTGGCAGCATTCGAGACTCTCAAGGAGAGTTTGATCACGGCACCAGTTATTACAACACCAGATTGGACAGAACCGTTTGAGATGATGTGTGATGCTAGTGACTATGCGGTAGGTGCAGTTCTGGGACAGCGCAAGAAAAATCTCTTCCATGTGGTCTACTATGCGAGTAAGACTTTAAATGGGGCCCAATTGAACTACACCACTACTGAGAAGGAGCTTTTGGCTATAGTCTTTGGCTTTGAGAAATTTCGATCTTATCTGCTTGGTACGAAAGTGACAGTATTCACTGATCATGCAGCTATTCGCTATCTGGTTTCTAAGAAGGATTCGAAGCCGAGACTCATTCGTTGGGTGCTTTTACTTCAGAATTTGAGTTAGAGATCAAAGATAGAAAAGGTACCGAGAATCAAGTAGCTGACCATCTCTCTAGGTTGGAGAATCCCGATTCTACTTCACAAGATAGGACGTTAATCAATGAATCTTTTCCGGATGAGCAGTTGTTTGCAATTCAGGAGGAAGAACCATGGTTTGCAGATATTGTAAACTATCTTGTCAGCAATATAATGCCTCCCAATTTGACATCCGCGCAAAAGAAGAAGTTTCTGCATGAGGTGAAGTGGTATATGTGGGATGAACCAGATTTGTTTAGACAGGGAGCTGACCAGATCATCAGGAGATGTATCCCGTTCTGTGAGACGGAGGGGATATTACGAGACTGCCATGCCACAGTTTATGGTGGACACTATGGAGGTGAGAAAACGGCAGCTCGTATTCTGCAAGCAGGTTTTTTCTGGCCCACCTTATTCAAGGATGCTCATCAGTTTGTTTTAAGGTGTGATCGTTGCCAAAGAGTGGGAAATTTGTCAAGGAATGATGAGATGCCATTAAATGTGATGCTTGAAGTCGAGGTCTTTGATGTATGGGGAATCGATTTCATGGGGCCTTTTATCTCGTCTTGCAATAATCAGTACATTTTGCTGGCAGTCGATTATGTCTCCAAATGGGTCGAAATTAAAGCTTTACCAACAAATGATGCAAAGGCAGTGCTAAATTTTCTTCATAAGCAAATTTTCACAAGGTTTGGAACACCTCGGGTAATCATAAGTGATGAAGGATCGCATTTTTGCAACCGTAAGTTCACTTCTATGATGCAGCGTTATAATATGAATCATCGAGTAGCTACTGCCTATCATCCGCAAACAAATGGTCAAGCGGAAGTGTCTAACAGAGAGATAAAGCGCATTCTAGAGAAGGTTGTTTGTCCATCAAGGAAGGATTGGTCTTTAAAGCTCGATGAAGCTGTTTGGGCTTACAGAACAGCATACAAAACTCCACTTGGGATGTCACCGTTTCAGTTGGTGTACGGTAAGGGATGTCATCTACCGGCGGAGCTTGAGCATAAGGCCTACTGGGCATTGAAGAAATTGAACCTGGATTTAGATGCAGCTGGTAAAAAAAGAATGCTTCAGCTTAATGAACTTGATGAATTTCGACTTCAAGCGTACGAGAATAACAAAATGTATAAGGAAAAGGTGAAAAGGTGGCACGATAGGAAGCTACATCCTAAGTTGTTTGTGTCAGGGCAACAAGTTCTGTTATTCAACTCTCGGCTCCGACTTTTTCCTGGGAAGTTGAAATCAAGGTGGTCTGGACCTTTTATTGTCAAAACTGTGTTTCCACATGGAGCGGTGGAAATTTTTGAGAATGATTCGGACCAAGCATTCAAGGTTAACGGTCAGCGGTTGAAGCACTACTATGGGGACATGGCAAACCGAGAGGTGGTTAGTGCCATTTTGTTGACTACGTGAGAAAGGAACGGAACGTCAAGCTAATGACGAAAAAGAAGCGCTGCGTGGGAGGCAACCCATGAATTGTTGTTACAGGAACCCTTAGAAGTTAATAACCTATCCAAAAACACAAAAAAATCAGAAAACAGGGGCTGAAAAAAAAAAATCCAGAGACCCTCTGCGCGCCCGCGCAGCTATGCTGAGCGGCCGCGCAGCTTGCTGCGCGCCCGCGCAGAAATGCTGAGCGGCCGCGCAGGGGTCGAGTTCCAGAATTTTTTTTACAGTTCAAAAAAAAAAAAAACAAAAACACAAAAACCCATTACAGCCCATAAACCCACGAATTCTTTTCCCATTACCCCATGATTTTATCCCTCAACCCCACTCCTAATCTAATTTAACCTACTCCACACCCTATATATACATACACCTATCCTACATATCTCCCACAACTTCCTACACTTAAACCCTCTCATAAAAATCAAAAATCAGTTCTTACACACTTTTATTCACAAATCAATGGCACCCAAGAGAGCACGCACTATTGACAACAGCAGCACAGTTCCTACTGCTGATTCATCAAGGGGTACTGCTGCGAGGCCTCGGTTAACTGATAGAGCCGCGAAGGAGGAGTACACTAGGCTGTTGGGGAAGCCGATTCTGAAGGAGAGGGGGTTTTTACCATCAGGGAGGGATGGTGAGTTGTTGCCCATGATTGCAGAGAAGGGGTGGATAGCTTTTTGTGAGTCACCCGAAGCAGTACCGATGAGTGTTGTTCGCGAGTTCTACGCGAACGCGAAGGCTGAAAAGAATGGGTTTTCTGTAGTTCGGGGGCTGACGGTTGATTATCATCCTGCGGCGATTCGCCGAGTGATTGGACAGCGAGAGAGGAAGCCCGAGGAGGAGAACTGGAATGAAAAGACTGCTGAGGATTTTGACTTGGATTTGATTTGTGCGACTCTCTGTCGACCGGGCACAGTTTGGAACCGCAGTCCAGCCAATAATGAGTATCGTCACTTTCCGGCGATCGCCATGAACAGGTATGCCCGTGCATGGAACGCATTTATATGTGCTAATATTTTTCCTTCTTCACATGCACACGAGGTCACAGTTGAGAGAGCACAGTTGTTGTGGGGAATTCTGAATGAGGTATACTATGTGGACCTTGGTGAGTTTATCTACCAAGGAATTCTGAAGTTTTTGAGGGGAGCAAAGCATATGAACATCCCTTATGCATCCACGGTTACAAAGCTATACCGTGCTGTAGGAGTGAACTGGCCGGCTCATGAGCAGTTGCAGTTGCCAGCAGCTCCTATAGATTCTGGCACTCTGAATGGGATGCAGGAGTGGACCGGTGGTGAGCCTGAGGAGCATGGGCTGGGTTATCGTCTTCTAGGAGGGCGTCCAGCACGAGGTGCTACTATGGCCAGGCCAGGGCGTGGTGAGGCTAGTTCTTCGAGAGCTCAGGAGGGTGCTGGGATGGGTGATGCCCAGTATAGGAGGCTTTCACGGCGGATTAATGCCATTTATGAGACGCAGAGCAGGTTTGCTCAGGAGCTCACCCTTGCGTTAGGGACTGCTTTTCGAGGCCTTGGAGCTGATATCCAGTGGCCAGTTTTTGGTGAGGACTCTGCATACCCGCCGCCTGATACTCCACCCACTGAGGGTGATGATGATGATGACTCCGAGTAGGTATACCCTGTGTTCCTTTCTACTACCTTCACTGGGGACAGTGAAGATTTTAAGTTTGGGGGTGGTAGTTAAGGAATATATTGTGTGTGTCATATAGTTGCATATTCATGATAGTTAGTTCATATAGTTGCATAATTTTTGCCATATAGTTTTTTTTATATAGCTTTATTTGTTGTCATATCATATAGCTCATGCATATACCATGATCCCTTTTGCAATGATTTATCGACTGAATTGTGATATTGATGCGAGTGTAGTGATAGCATTAAAGTGATATTAAGTTGTGTAGGTTGATATGCATGCTAGAAGCACTTATATTGTCACTAAGTCTTAGAGAATGCTGAAGGACTAGATTGTTGTTATGATCTGATTATTTTCGAGGATAATCTATTTATTATGCTTAGAATTTGATAATAGGTTCTTAGTGGTAAAGGCATGAAAAAGAAAAAAAAAATGGAATTTGTTGCTAGTTGTGGCTAGGCGTCAAATGGCTAGTAGCCGGCTCGCATGTTATGCGAGTAGTCTAGGGTTGAGCAAGATGGAGCGAAACGCACTTGCTCAGAGTTAAAAAAAAAAAATTGCGTAATTGATAAAGAGTGGGCTCTTTGGTATTCGAGTTATTAAGTTCTTAGGGGACTTTGTGCCTAGTGACCTAAGGCTTTTAGAGTCTGGGATCCGCTAACCTAACGCTCGTTACATGGATACCATTGTATAAGTCTTTTGTGGACCTCACTCACTGCACGGTCAAATAAGCATTTGCGTTGTAAATAAAAAGCACGATTCCGTAGTAAGCTCTAAAGTTCTTGTAGTGTTGTATATCACTTTGTGCCTAGAATTTTTATTCTTTGTATAATCGTAGGATTGCCTTGAGGGAAGTCTAGTCATAGTAATTGGTCTAGTTCCGAAGCATATCTGTTAAGCATTTGCACACACCACGTTTCTGGCGGTATGTCCGTTTGCATGAGTTTCTTGATCTTTAGTGTCTAACTGCATTCGTTGAGACGTGACAATTTGGTTGGTTAATTGTAGGAAGGGGGATCATTATATTTTCATATAGATTGCATTCATGCATATTTTTATTTGTTTTTGAGTCTGTGACGCTTGAGGACAAGCATCGATTTAAGTTTGGGGGTGTGATAAGTGGCATTTTATACCACTTAGAACGTCTTAAAATGGCTTAAATTGGTGTCTTGAAATCAAGTATTTTGTGTATTTGATGCGTTTTTCTAGTGTTTATGCATTTCAGGGTATTAGTTGCATTTCGGAGGAGGAATCATCAAGAATAAGCCTTGGCATGTGTTCACCATTGCGAGAGGAAAAGAACGGGCAGATTACGGCGAAGAAACGGAGCAAACCGGGAAATTTTCCAATAGGGTCCTGCGCGCCCGCACAGCAATGCTGAGCGGCCGCGCAGCAGCCTTGCGCGCCCGCGCAGTAATGCTGAGCGGCCGCGCAGGGTCGGGGAAAATAATATATTGTTTTAGACTTCTACTTCTGTTTGGCTTCCAACTTCTATGTAATCTGAGTTTTATGGGACTATTATATAAGTAGATTTGAGACGTTTTTTCACAGAGTATTAAGAGGAGATTATGTTTTAGATTGTGTTTTGCAAGAAGCGAAGGAGATAAGGAAGAAGACCGATTTAGCACACAGCAACGAAGATGAAGCATATATTCTTGTGATTCTTGTTTCGTTGTAACGTTGGATGCTAGTTTTCTTGCTTTGACTTATTTACTCTTGTGACGTACTCTGTTTTAATATAATTAGTTTAGTTGTTATTTTCTTGTGTTCGTTTATCATGATTTCATATGAACCCATGATGGCGATAAGTTCTATTATGGGCTAATCGTGATCGTGGGGTTGCAACGGATTTATTATGGAATTCTTTAGTTAATTGTTTAATACTTTAGTGTGTGATGATTGCATGATATCTAGTATTGGTTGTGCGTATTCGTCTTATGTGCGTCGCGAACATATAAGATAGGGTGTTAATCTCTTGTGAAGCGACAATGGATCTTGAGATTTAGAACTTGCCATGCTAGCATAGGTTCATGTACGTTGTGCATGATTAGTGGGTAACTCTAACAGTTTTATTTGCCCTATGTAATCAAAAGGAATAACTTGTGCTTAAATCGTTGTGTTGTCAATTTCTGTAGACATATAGGAACTCAACATAATTGATGACTATTCAATTTCTATCTTAATTGTGGAAGTTTGGTAGAATGGTATTAGTACAATGAAAGTTGGCTTTTATCAGTTTTGTGTTATTCGATTAATATCATCACTGTCACATGCTAAAGGTAATAACTATGGCTATAGAAGGAAGTAATAATGAAGTTGTGATCTCATGAGTGTTTTATTATTGATAAATTGCAGTGTTAGTTAAGTGGTTAATTAAGTAGTTAATTATAGTTAATATTTAATCAACAATTTTAAGTGTTATTATCTTAACATTGAGAAGTAATTATACATTGGTGAGTGAGTTAAATTAGACAATAACTTAGTCTGAGTCTCTGAGGGAACGAATTAGAAAGTATTCTATATTACTTGCGAACGCGTATACTTGCGTGAATATTAGTGCGTGATTTCGCCCTAACACAAATGTCAAAGTTCATCAAAGATAATGATGAGAATTGGTGCATTCGTATGAAGGCGATCCTTGGAGCAAATGATGTGTGGGAAATTGTGGAGAAAGGATTGGAGGTGCCCGAAAATGAAGCAAATTTGAATCAAGTTCAAAAAGATCAACTTCAAGCCCAAAGAAAGAAGGATCAAAAGGCGATCATGATCATTCATCAATGTTTGGATGATTCTATGTTACAAAAAGTGGCTTCCGCAACAACGTCAAAGAAAGTTTGGGATACTCTCAAATCTTCTTTTAGTGGCGATGCTAAAGTAAAGAGAGTTCGGCTACAAACACTTCGTGGCGAGTTTGAGGCTTTGCGAATGAAGGAATCTGAATCAATCTCGGATTATTTTTCAAGGGTCTTGACCGTTGTCAATCAAATGAAAAGCAATGGAGAAGAGGTAAGTGATGTTCGTGTTATTGAAAAAGTTCTTCGTTCACTTGACTCTAAATTTGATTACAAAGTTGTGGCAATTGAGGAGGCTAAAGATATAGATGAAATGACTATTGATGAGCTTATGGGATCATTACAAACCCATGAAGAAAAAATGTTAAAGAAGGAGCCAATTGAACAAGCCTTACAATCAAAGTTATCTTTTAAAGATAATAATGGAAGGTATATGAGGAGCCAAAGAGGTCTTGGACAAGGACGTGGAAGAGGATTTCTATATGGACAAGGAAGAGGTCGTGGCCAACAAAGGGAGGAAAGTCAAAAGTATAAAAGATTGTACGAGACAAGAAATTCAAGAGACCGTGGAAGAGGAAGAGTTACACTAAGGTATGGCAAGTCAAATGTTAAATGCTATAATTGTCAAAAATTTGGTCATTATGCTTCCGAGTGTCACGCTTCAAAAAATCAAGTGGAGGAGAAAGCTAATTTTGTTGAAGATAAAGGCAATGTTGATGAGCCCACTTTGCTTCTAGCGCATAAAGGAGAAGTAAATTTTGAAGATAATTTGTGGTATCTTGATAGCGGCGCAAGTTATCATATGTGTGGCAATAAAAATTTGTTCGTGGATCTTGATGAGAAAGTGAATGGAAAAGTCACTTTTGGAGACTCTTCGGGAGTGCCCATCAAAGGCAAAGGTAACATCTTAATTCGCTTGAAAAATGGAGATCATAATTTTATTTCAAGTGTTTATTATGTGCCTAGCATGAAAAATAATATCTTGAGTTTGGGGCAACTAATGGAGAAAGGCTATACCATCACCATGAAAGATGGATTTCTCAATTTGAGAGATTCTAATGATAATTTAATTGCAAAGGTGCCTATGACCAAGAATCGTATGTTTATTCTCAAAATTCAAAATGATGTTGCAAAATGTCTTAAGGTTTGTGTTGGAGATTCTTCTTGGCTTTGGCATCTTAGGTTTGGGCACTTGAACTTTGATGGACTAAATTCACTATCAAAGAAGCATATGGTGAATGGGTTGCCTCACATCAACCATCCAAACCAAATTTGTGAAGGATGTCTTTTCGGAAAACAATCAAGAAAGAGCTTTCCAAAGGAATCTATGTCAAGAGCAAATGAGCCACTTGAACTCATTCACTCCGATGTATGTGGGCCTTTTAATCCTCCATCTTTTAGTAAGAATATCTATTTCTTGTTATTCATTGATGATTTTAGCCGCAAGACATGGGTGTACTTTCTCAAAGAGAAGTCTCAAGTTTTTGAATGCTTCAAAAAGTTCAAAGCCCAAGTTGAAAAAGAGACCAAGTATCAAATAAAAGCCATTCGTTCGGATCGAGGAGGTGAATTCAATTCAAAGGAGTTCTTGCAATTTTGTGAAGCTCATGGTATTAGACGACCCGCAACGGTTCCAAGATCACCGCAACAAAATGGAGTCGCCGAAAGAAAAAATAGGAGCATTCTTAACATGGCTCGAAGCATGCTAAAGAGTAAGAATATGCCTAAGGAATTTTGGGCCGAAGCGGTAGATTGTGTCGTCTACTTGTCAAATAGATGTCCCACGAGAAGTGTTAAAGACATAACTCCGCAAAAAGCATGGAAAAGAAAGAGACCATCTATTGCTCACTTAAGAGTTTTGGGAAGCATAGCTTATGCACACGTCGATGATGAGCTAAGAACAAAGTTGGATTACAAGAGTGAAAAGTATGTGTTTGTTAGATATGATGCAAGAGCAAAGGGGTACAAACTTTACAACCCCATCAATGGAAAGATTGTTATTAGTCGAGATGTTGTATTTGACGAAGAGAGCTCATGGGATTGGAGCAACACACAAGAAGATTATAATTTCTTCCCATTTGTTGATGAAGAAAGTGAAGAAAATATCACTCCTCCTACATCACCACGAGCAACAAGTGATGGACAAACTCCTTTATCTTCTTCAAGTGATGATGACGAGATACCACCAAGACATTATAGAAGTCTTGGAGAAATATACGATGAAACGGAAGAGGTTCCCGCTATTTCCGACTTAACACTTCTTTGTCTTCTAGCGGAAACCGAACCAACAAGATTCAAAGAAGCCGTGTAAGATGAAAGGTGGAAGAAAGCAATGGACGACGAGATTGAGTCTATAAAGAAGAATGACACATGGGAGTTAGCAACACTTCCAAAAGGACAAAAAGCTATTGGTGTAAAGTGGATTTATAAGGTGAAGAAGAATGCCCAAGGTAAGGTGGAAAAATATAAGGCAAGATTGGTGGCCAAAGGCTACAATCAAAGACATGGAGTTGATTATGATGAAGTTTTTGCCCCGGTTGCAAGAATGGAGACTATAAGGCTAATCATCTCATTAGCGGCTCAAAATGGATGGAAAATTCATCAATTGGATGTGAAGTCCGCTTTCTTGAATGGTGTTCTTGAAGAAACCGTGTATGTGGAGCAACCATTGGGATACATCATAAAAGGACAAGAAGGAAAAGTGTTAAAGTTAAAGAAGGCCTTGTACGGATTGAAACAAGCGCCGAGGGCTTGGAATAGTAGACTTGATAAATACTTTCAAGCTCAAGGATTTTACAAGTGTCCTCATGAACATGCTCTATATGCCAAGGTTGCTAAAAATGGAGAATTTCTTCTTGCGTGCTTGTATGTGGATGACTTAATATTCACGGGAAATAGTCCAAGAATGTTTGAGAAATTTAAACAAGACATGATAAGAGAATTTGAGATGACCGATATTGGGCTTATGTCATATTATCTTGGCATTGTAGTAAAGCAAATGGATGATGGAATACTAATATCACAAGGAAGCTATACAAGGGAGATTTTGAAGAAATTCAAGATGGAAAATTGTCAAGCCGTAAGCACCCCCATTGAATGTGGAACGAAGTTGTCGAAATTTGAAGAATGTGAGAAGGTGGATCCTACATATTTTAAAAGTCTTGTGGGAAGTTTGAGATATTTGACATGCACGAGGCCCGACATACTCTATAGTGTTGGACTTATTAGTCGTTATATGGAGGCTCCAACAACAACACACATGAAGGCGGCCAAGAGAATTCTTCGTTATCTCAAAGGCACAATGGATTATGGATTGTTGTATCATTACTCAAATGAGTTCAAACTTGTTGGTTATTGTGATAGTGATTGGGCCGGTGACATTGATGATCGAAAGAGTACCACCGGATATGTATTCTTTATTGGTGACACATCTTTTTCATGGAGTTCAAAGAAACAACCCATTGTTACCCTGTCCTCTTATGAGGCGGAGTATGTGGCGGCGTGTTCTTGTGTTTGTCAAGCTATATGGCTAAGGAGAGTTTTGGAAGAGCTCCACATGCCACAAATGAGTCCACGGAAGTATTGGTTGATAACAAGTCGGCAATAGCTTTGGCCAAAAATCCGGTGTTTCATGAACGGAGCAAGCACATTGATACAAAATATCACTTTATTCGGGAATGCATCGAAAGGCGTGAAGTGGAGTTGAATTATGTGAAGTCCCAACATCAAATTAGTGACATATTTACAAAGCCTCTCAAAAGTGACGCCTTCAACAAATTCTGAAGTCTACTTGGGATAGTTAAAATTAAGGGGGGGGGGGTGTTAAAAATAAATAATATATTTTTGACTATTAAAATAATATAATTGTGTGGGAGTCTCTAGAATAATCTTGGTACATGTATTAGTATTTTTCTATGTTCAATGTATTGGTGTAGGTACATGTAATCTCTAGATACATGTATCTTGGTCAAGTGATGTCTATTAGAGTCTAAGAGTTATCTAGATTTTTCTATGGAGTCCTATATAAAGCCTTGTACCAAGTCATTTGTAATCAAGTAATTTTTCAAGTAATACATTTCTTCTCCTAAATTGTCTTGTGTGAGTTTGAGTGAGATCCTTTCTTCCAACATAAAGTTCACAGCTATAGCTATTCCTCCGCAAGAAAAATGGTTTAGTTGAACAACTACTAAACAGGAATAAGATACATTAGCATTACCCCATACTGAGCCAGGTGGAAAGAGATGGCCAAAGCCTTCTTGCTCTTCCTTGGCAGGAGCTCTTTTCAGAATCTCAGATAACGTGCATGCTATCCGCGCTTCATAAAATTGAACACCTTGGTCGTTGCAATCAATATAGGATCCCGCAGATCTAAGCCTTCCAGCAAATGGGTAGTACTTGGAAAGTGCCTTGGATAAAGAGTTTTTGAGTAGATTCAGCATTGTGGTTTTACTAGGCAATTGTTGTGGATTGGAATAGAAGAATATTATTGGAATGTATAAATTTGGAAACATGCGATCATGGTAAGAAAGATCATACTTTTTGAGGTTAAGGGGTGTAGGAGAAGCTAGTTTAATGTAGGTTTCTGATCTAGAGATGACGTGCAGTTGTCGTCTCGAGATTATTGATGCTCGTAGAATTAGTCCCCTAATCATCATTTTCAGCTGTTTAACTTGCCGAATGTAGAAGTGAAGTTATAGGTGTTGGACAAACTTAGTATTTTAGACTAAGTTGTGAATCATTTTGAGAGTCTATATGAGTGAGACACATTATGTGTTAGTGGTGTGTATTTATTGGAACGTATTCTCCTGTTCGAGGGGATTCTAATGCATATTTACACGCTCAAAATGAGTAAAAGGTGAATGAGAACTGATGTTCCCAAGTTTTACCTTTTAATATGAAAAGTGGTTTTGTACCACATCGAGAGTAGCACAAACCTATTCCTTAGTTTTTCTTATAAATACCATGTACCACATCGAAAAGAAAAATAAGTCCTTTCAAGCCTCTCTTTATAAATAGAGTCTTAGGGCACCAGTTTTATTAAGTCGAGAAAATAAGAGTCATCTCTTTCACTCTCGGTCTCTTTAGTCTTAAATTTTTCCAATATTCCGGTGATAGTTCTCGGGCTCAGTTCAAGTTCGCTGAGAGTATATTTGATCTATCGATTATACTAGTATCTCGTTTTATCCTGGGAAGCAGGTCGCTAAACACGGATGGTGCAGGGCGAAACTGCTTTGAGAAGACAGTTTTTTGGACTCGAGATTAAATCCAATCTCTGTTTATTTTCTCAAACCCTTCTCCTAATTTAATTGTTAATTCTCATATGCTTATATGATTTAAGAATTAACAATGTTCTTGTGAAGTAATTATATATTCAATATATATATATAACAATGTCTTTATCGTACAAAATTGCTAACAATAGGAACTATCTTGTACTGCTAACTATAAAATATGCAATTACTTTGACTTCGGTTGCTAGAATATGATAACTTATATTAATCATTTTTTCTAAGCACACTACTGTTGAAAGCCAGGCCAAGTGATTCTAAAAAGAACCCGTGTTACAGATACAAAGTCTGTGCATGCATTCATCTAATTATATGTTTTTTTACATGGGAAAAATTTAGTAAGGGGTATGGGATAAAATAAAAATTTATATTTTTTCATCGTTAATTTTTTCGAAAATTATGAAAGTATCCCCCGATCGAGAATGTGAAAATAGAAAGCTATATTCATAAATTATATTAGATCCGACAATTTTGGACACGACACGACTTACACCACACGAAACGACATGAAAATTTTGTGTTTGTGTTTGTTTTTTTAGTACACGACACGAAAGTAAACGAACACGAAAGTACACGGTAGATGTAGTGTCGGTTTTGTATTTATCCTTCGAGTACACGACACGACACGAAGTATACGATATTATAATTAAATTTTAATATTTTTTATAAATATATGTAGAATTATAATAAATGTATGCATATTTATTTTTAAAATATTATTTGATTTCATTATATTGTATAGAATTGAGATCTAAATATATATTTTTTATATATTTTATAAATTTTTATCTAAAAATCTTATATTTTAACTTATATTAATATTAAATTTAATATATATTAATATTAAATTAACACAATATACACGACACAAAACAACACGAAATGAAAGTATACGAATACTAAACATGTCAGTTTTGTATTTACTATTAAATACACAAAATACGAAAATATACGACACGCAAATATAAAACACCGACCAATTGCTAGGTCAAAGTTATATACTGTGTCCGCGGGAGTTTAATTTCTATATCTAGATCCGCCGCCTCTTTGAATGGAAGATACAAATCAGGTAAATTTGTTTTTAAAATACATGACATCTGTTGTCAGGCCTATTATGCACATTGTTCTAAAAATCCCCGATTTTTTAAAAAATTCCCGATTTTTAAAAAAATTCCCGATTAATCCCCTACAAAGCATCCGATCGATCCGATCTTTGAAATCCGATTTATTTTTACGAATTTTTCTTTATTGCAGTATATATAATTATTTAGTAAAATTAAAATACTATATTCATTTAAAAATGAATAATTATTGAAATTATGATATAATAAATATATATTTTTTAATAAATAACTAATATAATCATAATAATATATTAAATATAATTTAATATTATAATACATCCGATTTTTACTCCGATTAATCCCCGATTTTTAGTTAATCCTAAATCGGGAGGTCGACCGCTTCTCCGATTCCCGATTTTTACGATTTTTGCACGCCAGAGGCAGAGCGGCTAATCTTCCTTCTCTTTCATTATTCAGAGATGATTAAATGTATTTTGGCATATACGCCTACTTTTAGGCTTTGAAGGTGTTTAGTTTCTCAAATAAGTTCATAACCGCATGATTAAAACGCATATTTAGCAGATATTTTACAAGAATGACATGCTTCACCCATTTTACATGTATTTCATGTCAGTCCTTTTTTTTTTTTAGCTTAATACATGTCAGTCCTTTTTACCCATGCTGTAGTACAAGTTCAGTTATAATTAATATTTTTTAATATATAAAATAAAAAGGGTCATTTAACATTTTAATTAATACTTTTATCATCATGTTTAACAATAATATTGATCAAATCCCTAGCTCATATTAGATATGCAGGATTTTCATGATTTTTGATTTCATAATAAATAAAAGTATATATATGATCAATTTCTCAAAATAAGAGCTGAATCACCACGTACATATATTCCTATGTTCTTCAAATATTTACTAGTTGTCTCTACAAAAGTAAAGGATTCAACTAGAATGTGTTTTAAGCGTTTGTTTATTTTTAATTGTATTTGTAAATATTGTATAATTTTTTATTATTGAATTGATTCCCCTTTTTCTAAAAAATAAAATGAAATTGAGTCTTATATTTTGCAATTGGTCTTCAGTTCACATAAGTTATTCTTCGTCTAATTTAAATATAAATTATTACATATTACCATCCTTATATAATATACAAATTTAATTATTAAAAAATTAAATTTTAAAATTCATACAAAGCTAATTAAAAATGTAGTTAATGATGTTAAAAATTACATTAATTGTTTGTTGGTAGAATGGTTGTATCTATAAATAAAAAGTACTGGGTTTTAGGTTCAGTTTCAATCAAAAGTTTTATTTTTTTATATTAATAGAATTGAAAGGACATTAATAAACTTTTTAATTTTGGTTTCTACCGTTGGTTTCACTTATTCATGTATATCTAATAATTTTATTTTTATATGTATTTTAATTCTACTAAATTTTTTAGTTACATCCTTTATTATCTTATACTTTTTTTTAAAAAAAAATTTATCTTATACTTCTACAAATATGATTTTATTTTTGTTATCTTATACTTCTACATATTTTATTATTCTATTAGATAACCTTTATTAATAAGCAAAACTTTGACACACAAGTATTAATTTTGATTTGCTTTCAGTTATTCACTCATATATATCTTATAATTCTATTTTCTTATGTGTTTTAATTCTATTAAAACATTTGTTACACCCTTTATTATCTTATTATTCTACGTATCTTATAATTCTATTAAGTATGATTTTATTTTTGTTATCTTATACTTTTACATATTTTATTATTCTATTAAATTTGGTTTTATGTTATGTTGACGGAGGAATCTGGTAACAACAAAGATTGAGGTTTCTCGCCGGAACTAAGATCTGTGACGATGGTTCTTTTTAGGCTGAGATTGATCAGAGTAAGTGGTGACTCTCTTATCAGCTCTCAACTTCTTACCCTCTCAATGTGCCTACGTACCATTTATATAGGGATCAAGCCTGACATAGTTCTCGCAGAACAGGAAGTCTAATGGACTTAGACTTCTTATCCCTAGGTCCAGTAGAAGCCCATCCAAAGTCCGTCTTCCGCTAGCTTTAGGAATGTCCAACTATGAGGCCCAACCGCGAAGGCCCAAGGCTCGTCCGTAATCGTAGGACTTCACGGATAGTGCATCTCCCTGCGCAAGGATAACACTCCGCTACAGCTATCTCCCTTGATTTACGAACGCAGATATAGCCACGGTTCACCCCAAGTGCCAGACGCGTCCCTGTCCCCCGAATGAGGATAACCCGCCAGATAGCAGGACAGGTGATCCCAAGCTCTTGGGTGCAAAGTGCAGGATGACTCCAAAGTTCTCCAACGAGGACACCCGTTGAATACAAGAACAGAGCTCCCAAAGCACACACCAAAGTTAGCCCTGCATCCCCAACGAGGACACCCGTTGAATACAGGAGGAGGCCTTCAATCATCAGGCATACCCCTGTAGGCCTTCAAGCTTTTCACGGACATCCCCCTCCTTGACCGTCTCAAGGAGGGAATTCTTCAAAGAGTACCTGCAACAAATACGTTAGTAAAAATAACTCTCGACTGCTCCTTTCCATGCATGCTTTGTCCTGAGTTCATCCTTGAGAATGCATCTGCCACATAAAGGACGCGTCCTAAGCTATTGGGCGCGTCTTTACCTTCATAAAGCCTGAATTATTTCTTTCTACTCACAACATTCCATAGAGACAGGACGCGTCCTAAACCTCTGGACGCGTACCCCAACCTTCATTGACCACCATTGCTAGATACTTCCATCATAATGGACGCGCCTACCATTACCGGACGCGTCCTCCAGCAGATAAGTGCTTACAAATCTTCTTATAACAAAATTATCCCAAATAAACATTCCACAATGTGGGCGCGTCCTATATTCAGGGGCGCGCCTTCTATCTCCCCTTTTCAAATGACCACTTTGGTAAACACTTCCACTAAAATGGACGCGTCCTATGTAACTGGACGCGTTTCCTCTTTTGTACGCCGAGTTTGACTCTAATCAACTCGCGTCTGACCCGAGTCACTCCAATGCCAAATTTTGGGTATAACAACTACCCCCCAAATTCCATTTGCAGTTAACAACAAAATTGGAATTTTTATCCTTGAATCCGAGTAACAAAATCTGGTCCAAAACAATTGGACGCGTCATGGTCGCATGACGCGTCTTGCTTTTACCTTATTCCCGTGGCACACAGCTATCATCCACGTAATCATCCTTCTATAAATAGCCCAGTCACACCATATCACCATCACCATCCTTCTTTCTCTCTCACACAACTGCCATTGCCGCCCTTTTAAGCAGGAGTTTCGAGGTCCAAAATCCGGCGATCTATCCAGCCATTTCCCTATTTCTTTAGCTCAATCCAACCGCCAACTCACAAGGTACACAAATCTTCTTTTACTTTCTTATTTGATTGAGTAAATCGAGTTTAATGAGCAAAAACTCGTTCATATGCTTCGAGTTTCTAAGCACTGTTCTTAATTCTCCTTGTATGTATATGCGTATATATTCATAATTATATCATACTTTGCTTCTCCAATCTTGTAGTCATATGTTTCTAGTTTCTCTCTTTTTTTTTTAGAGAATTTTGCCCAAAATCGACTGTAATCGATTAAGATTCCATTACATTGCAACCATAACTGACGCGTCCTCCCATCAGGGCGCGTCTTATATCTTATTATTTAAGACACGTTTAAACTGCTCCAAGCAAGTGTAACATAAGGCCAGAGGCATCCTAGGACGCGTCTTTATACTACACCCCTTGCGGTAGATTTCTAGGACGCGTCCTTCCATATTTCCAGTATCCTCCCTCCTTTTTTCTTTCCTTCCCTTCTTTTTCCTTTCTTTTTTTATATATGGACGCATCCTCAAATATTTATTCATTCTTTTGCAGCTGGAGGACGCGTCTTCTTTCTCACCATTTCATCTATTTAAAGTCCTCAAAAAACGCCTTGGAATCTACTCCCCGCACCTGATCTCTTTCAAACCCGACTTCCCTGAATCGCATAGGACAAGCTCCTTTCTCAAAAAAGAAAGACGCGTCTTCGAATCTCTTAACTCAAAGACTTCTATAATGTCTAACTCTAGCTCCGATTCCATGGACCATGCCCCCATAAGTTCTAGAATGAAAAAGAAGGGAGTTAAAAGGCAAAGAACTCCGGTTCTCCATACAAGGGCCGCCATCGAAGATTGGACGGACGACGAAATTATCCCTACTACAAGCCAAAAACCTCAAGGAATGGCTGTTTCTGATATGGATGCGTCAGACACACAGGACGCGTCACCTTCTCAGGGCGCGGCTCCTTCTGGGGACGTGTCCCCGCACAGTGTAAGTGAGTTCGAAAGGAGGATTCCTGACCCTGAGACATACCCCGTATCTCCTCAGAAATCTGATTCTCCCCTAGAGAATTGGGAACCTTCAGATGTAGAAATAGATTGTGACTGGGCGAGGCTCGGTACCCTTACTGAGGCAGAGAAGAATGCCAGAAGGAAAAAAGAGGGTAAATTGGCCTGCGTAGCCCTGGACTCAACCGCAACCGACTTGGAGATCCAGTGGCACATGAAATATTATGACATGGAGGGAATCTGGGCGCGCCCTCTTCGAACCATGATGCCACATATTTTTAACATTGGGAATCAAAGGATTCCCCGAATGGTGCTTACTTCAAAGTTGATTTCTCTAGGTGTAGGCGCGCCCTTGCACCCATACATTAAGAAGATCCTGAAGTGGTATGACGTTGCTCCGATCCAACTGTCTCCAAACTCATACAAACTGGCTTGGGCTTTGTACATGATGTACCACAACCTCAGGCCGAGCGCGCCCTCTATGAAGGAATTCAGCTTCTTTTTCAGCATAAGAAAATTAATTCCTGGTTATCACTTCTTCGTTGTCAACAAGTGGCTGAACAACAAGGGATTTAATGAGGGCAAGATCAGCCATGAAAGAGATTGGAAATAACCCTTCTTCTATATCTATGACGTCAAGAGATCCCGTGTTCGTTTCAACCTAGAACCAAGTAAGTGACTCGCAAAACATGATTTCATACACTGGACGCGTCTTCGTGATATGGCGCGTCCTCCCTTTTCCTTTAACAAATTCTTACTATCCTTTATCTCTAGACAAAAGAGTCCAGAAGGAACTATCAGGGAAAAGGAAAAAGAGGGCAGACAAGGTTTTCCAGTATGCAGAGAAGCATTTTAACCTCAAGGACATGATTACAGAAGACAACCTTAAGCTGGTGGGCGCGTTGTCTTCCCGGGCTGGCTCTATCCGCAAGTTTCGTGAATTTCACAACGGCAAACCCGTTCTTACAACCTCAGAAAAAACCAGGGGCCTTAGTGCCGCGGAGGTGATCGAAATCGATATTAATAAGCAATTCGACTTAGAACAAGGTAAGTTTAAGTGAGGGAGGACGCGTCATAAGTTTTGGACGCGTCCACAACTACAAACATTAGCTCCCCATTCGAAAAATGTCAACCTTCATAAAAATCAAAAATATTTCTCGCACATACATCTGCTAAGGGCGCGTCCTGCCTGTTTTATATTCCCACGGCTTATGTTTTTCCATAATCTGTCATAGCCAATATGTCCCTAGGCAGGGCGCGCCATATGTATAGGGCGCGTCATTCTTTGCATGACACACATATGCATTACTCATGTCTTTCACTTTCCTTGTTATATCTTTACACACTTACTTATTTTGATTGCCATCTTTTCATGTATGTAGCATCATAATATGGACGCGTCTTACTTTCAGGACGCGTCTTCTTGTACATAACTAATCACTTTTCATGTTTATATCACATATATGGCCTCTCTTCCCAAAGGATTCGCAATTGGGGCCTCCAAAAAGCTAAGGGCCAAAAAACTGCCCCCTACAAAGGTTGATCCAAAGACAAAAACCCCACCTCCTGTTGCAACTCCTTCTCCTCCACCAAAGATAATCGACACTACCGTGTTTGACATTCCCCAGAAGGTGGAGGACGCGCCCTCGAAGCATCAAAAGGTAGTTCCTGATGACCAGTCTTTCGTTCTTAGATACCTGGGCGCGTCCTCTGTTGGGGATTTCACAGAGGATGAAGTCAGAGGTTGGACTTTTAGAACAGAGCAGCAAACAGAGGAGGCCATGGTGAGGGCTGCAGCTGAGCTTCACCTGCATGCCAGGCAGAGTGCTAACATGGCCGCCAGGCTTAGGGCGCGTCTTGCTGCTATAGACACTGCAAAGAGCCAGGCCGAAAACAAAGTTAAATCTCTGGAGAGATACATTACCCTGCTTGTCCAAGAAAAAGATGCCGAGATCAAACGTCTGGAGGGGGAGAGGACGCGTCTAGAAACAGGAAAAGCTGTGTTGGAAGGCAATGTATCCTCAATAGAAAAACAAATGGACATTGTCATTGCGCTGAATTCCACTATGCAGCTGGAGCTTGACACCCTAAATGATGATAGGATGTATGGATGGACAGAGGAGAAGAAGCTAGTTTATCAACATGGCTTCCAGGCTGGGTTTGAAGAATGGTGCTCTGGGTTCATTGCCAACGACCCAGAGTATACATTTTCAAAGTTTGATGCAAATACCCAGATATGGGTAAATGATTTCAGGGTCAGGGCCGCAGACTCCATCAAGAACAAAAGGATTTTTCTGGGCTTAGAGGAAGAGGACGCGTCCCCTGATCCTGCTCCGCTTCAGACTCATCCTCCCCCTGCGGACAACCAAGACAAGCCTCAGGACGCGCCTCCTTCCTAGGATGCGTCCTATGTTTTTCATGTACTTGAACTATTTTAAGGGTGCGGGCCCCTTGAAGCCTTGCAAATTGTAGTGTCTATTTTTGAACTTCATTCGCTTGCACTTCTTATAAAACCTCTTTGCCTTATCCATGCATATTTTACTTAAGTATTCTATTTTTCCATTCACATGGGCGCGTCCTAGTCTTAGGACGCGTCTATTTTGACTATCACAAGTTAAGCAAGTAACCGTCCTGGGCGCGTCCTTCTTGACTGGACGCGTCTTTTATTTATTTAATGAATATTTTTGTTTGTAAAAGATATGAGCATAGCACCATGTTATGCCTGCGTATTTAATCAAGGCACAAGGCTCAATTGGGCGCGTCTTATGGTTTTAACGCGCCTCACCTTCGATCCAAAAATACATCATCCTTCAAGCAGGACGCGTCCTTAACAAGGACTTTTTCTTTTTCAATTATGTTATCAAAATTACAGTAACATTCAGTCTAAAGGAGCATCAACCAAGATAACTTGGGCGCATCCTTGAAAATAGTACACTTCCTAGTTCCATTTTACTTGAGTTTCATTGTTCCTTTTGACAACCACTACTTCAGTTATCATTCATATAAAGCTCTTACTTAGGGCGCGCCCTATGTTTAGGACGCGTCATGAAACCAAGCAAACCAAGCAAATATCCTTTTGGAAAGTTTCAAAATTTTATTTATAATGCGCTCTGGTGTCAAAAGTGCACCAGTCCCACGGCTACTATGCTGTGTGGGGAAATTATTTCTAAAAAATGACCCTTCAACTAGTTCCAAGGTAAGTAGTACATGCAGTACCCCCCTAGGCTAGGAGGAATTTATTTAATTCTAGCCTATAATCCGGGCATAACCCAAAATAATAAAAGAAATACGTAAGGGACCAAAGCCGCGCCTTACTGCTAATACTTTCGGAGATGTTCCGCATTCCAAGCTCGCGAAACCAGCTTCCCTTCCATATCATCAAGGTGATAAGTCCCCTTCCACAAGACGGACTTTATTCTGTATGGTCCTTCCCAATTAGCTCCAAACACTCCATGTTGGGGGTTCTTTGTATTGGGCATCACTTTCCTAAGTACCAAATCTCCCACCTTCAGCAATTGTCCTTTTACCTTCTTGTTATAATACCTTGCGGCGCGTTGTTAATATGCCGCTAGCCTTAGCTGAGAATTTTCCCTCGTCTCCTCTAAGAGATCTAAATGAAGCCTTTGATTAACCTCAGCATCTTCTTTCCTGTAACAATCTCTGCGAAGTGATCCCGATCCAACTTCCACGGGGACCATAGCTTCGTAGCCGTAAGTCAGCATAAACGGCGTTTCTCCCGTAGTAGATCGTGGCGTAGTGTTGTATGACCACATCACCTTCGGGAGTTCTTCAGGCCAATTCCCTTTACGTTGCTCCAGCTTGGTTTTGAGGGTATGCTTTATTATTTTGTTAACAGCTTCTGTTTGTCCATTGCTTTGAGGATGATAGACCGCCGCAAACTCCTTCTTGATTTTCAACTCCTCACATAGCTGTCGTAATTCCTTGCTATCAAACTGCTTTCCATTGTCGGAGACAAGCTTGTAAGGGATTCCAAACCTACATACGATTGAGTTGAAAACAAAATCCCTGATTTTCTTTGCGGTGATAGTAGCCAGTGGCATATCTTCCGCCTATTTAGTAAAGTAATCGACCGCAACCACTGCATACTTGACGTCTCCTTTAGCTTTCGGCAATTCTCCGATAAGATCAATTCCCCACATGGCGAACGGCCACGGGCTTGCCATAGGCATCGAGAGTGTCGCCGGCATAGATGAGTAGTTTGCAAAGCGCTGGGAGCGATCACATGCCTTGACGAAATTTGTAGCATCTTCTCTCATTGTGGGCCAATAATACCCTTGGCGCAAAACTTTCATTGCCAACGAGCTACCCCCCGAGTGATTGCCACAGATTCCTTCATGTACCTCTCTTAGGATGTAATTTCCTTCTTCTTCTTCAACACACCTAAGCAGAGGTTGGTTGAACCCTCTCTTGTACAGGACTTCGTCGTATATCACATATCTTGCAGCCTGATAGCGGAGTCGGCGAGCCATAAACTTATCCTCGGGGAGTATTCCCTTGCGAATGTAAGCTAGAATGGGCGTCATCCATGTTTCCTTGGGAGCCTCATCCACTCGCATAGTTTCTATCTCTGGGATACTAGGAATCTCCTGGATTTCAAGGGGGATGGATCCTAACAACACAGCCTTTTGTTGTGACCCCGTGTTTGCCAGAGCATCCGCATTACTGTTCTTCTCTCGCGGAACACATTCCAATCTAACTTCTTTGAACATTCCAATCAGGCGCTGTGTACATCTCAAGTATAATTCTGTTCGTGGGCCTCGCGCTTGAAATCCCCCGTTCACCTGATTCACTACCAACTCTGAGTCACTTCTTGCAATTAAGTTTCGCACCCCCATTTCCAAAGCGATTTTCAGGCCATTAATCAGCGCCTCATACTCCGCATCATTATTGGTTGCATAAAACTTGAAATGAATGGCGCTCATCAGATGGTGGCCTTCCGGAGACACAAGTACTATACCCGCACCTGCTCCTCCATTGTTAACCGCCCCATCCACATGCAAGATCCACCAAGGATGCGGAAACTCCTCCAAAGACTCCTCAGCATGAGGTGGATGTAGCATTACCAAAGCTTTATCATCAATTTCAGAATCAAATTCCAACAAGAAATCGGCTAAGGCTTGCCCTTTTATCGCTGTTCGAGGTACATATTCCAAATCAAACTGTCCCAACTCCACAGCCCATTTCAGCATTCTGCCTGATGACTCTGGTTTGTGCAGGACCTGTCGCAGCGGGTACGCTGTACAAACTTCAACTCTATGGGCTTGAAAATACGGCCGCAATTTTCTTGACGCAAGAATCTGGGCGTAAACCAGTTTCTCCATGCTTGTGTAGCGAGTTTCAGCATCGTGTAACCGCTTGCTCACGTAGTACATGAAAGGAATATGTCCTAAGTTCAATCATATATTAGAATTTAGGAATAACTTTTTATGTAATCTGTTTTGATTTCATTGATATTAATAAAAGACTTGTTTTATTTTTATTACGGGCTCTATCTAATTAAGTGTTTAAATAAGATATACCATAGTTTAGAGTAAAGCTTTTTATGGATTATGATGAGATCATAATAGTGAGACCTAAAAGATGATAACTCTAAACTTAAATAGTTCCTGATCATAGGATTACTAACTGGTAATTAATAATTTGCAAAGATCGGTACATACTATGCTTGCTTCATTATGAAGGATGTCTGTTCTCATAGACATTTGTGTGGTGACACTATAGCTAGTATGTAGGTGCTTATTATAGAATAAGTTCACTGAACATGACTCGCACAGCTGAACAATGATGGAGTTCACTCACGTGTCAGCAGTTGTTCACATAGTGATAGTTGTACAAGTATCCTTAGACTTGAGGTCATCATAGTCATCTTGTGTACACTGAACTATGCTTTGGTTTAGTTCTTAGTCTCCAGGGACAATTATTAGGGCTCTACTGGGTATAGGAATTTGTACACGAAGATAGTGTATGATCAATATAGGATCTACCCCTTCCAGTGAAGGAAGCGAATGTTCAATGATGATCCACTTATGCTAGTTCAGGAATCTCTGGCCAGAGTGAATGAAATTAGAAAGGAGTTTCTAATTTGCATAGAACTACGCATAGTAAATGGTAAACAAATGATTAAATTAGATAGGCTTGACACGAGATCCATGCCTTGTATTTAATCGGGACATTGTAGGGTATAAGGAGTTTATTGTACGGTAACTATTCACTGAATAGGTTCTTGGTATTCTAAGCAGTGAATTCATATTATCCGGATAATCGCGATATGCTGAGAAGTATCCCTCACGATGTAGAATAAATGTGATTAATTAATTAATCATATTTAATAAATTAGAGAATTTATATAAATAATGATAAAATAGTTTTATTATTATTTATTTCTACTACCGGCTTAATATTGAACCTACAGGGTCACACCATAAAAAGAGAATGATTTAATGGTGGAGGAATTAATTAATAATGGCTAATAATTATTTATTTGTGAAATAAATAATTAATTGGCAAATTTAATAATTGATTAAATGAGATTTAATTGATTATAAATTAATTAAGAAAAGTTCTTAATATTATTAATTAAGGATTTAATTTTTGGAAATTAAATCAAGAGAGAGAATTATTTCTAAAGTGTTTAGAAAAAGGATTAATAATTAAAAGGTGTTTTAATTATTAGTGAGAATAATAAATGGGAAAATAATAATAATATTTATGGGAAAATTTCAGCTGAAAATTTTGCCTATAAATATACTATTATAGACCCTATTTTTATTCGAACCCCAAAAACCCAAAAAGTTTTAGAAAACCAAATTCTCTCCACCTCCTCCTCCTTAACGTCGTTTTCTTGGTGGATACCGGTGGAGTGCTTCACGTTTGAGGAGCAGCTGCTAAGGATCTCCGATCGTTTCTCTTGGATCGTATATTAAAGGTTAGTAATCGATCCCTATATTTTTACCACGATTTATATGCTTTTATTTGGATTTTATATGTGTAAAAGTGTTTTACCATGCCCCGCTGCGATTAAAATCCAACAGTACACTGGTGATTGCTGCCCATCTTATTCTCTTACCAGAACTGCACTGATCGAATATTCAGACACTGCGAGGTACAGTATTAGAGATTCCCCATCCAACGGCTTTGACAACATGGGAGGGTTTCCCAGTTGCTCCTTGATTCTTTTGAAAGCCTCTTCACATTCTGACGTCCATAAAAGTCTTTCCCAGCTAATTTGATCGCCTTGAAAAATTCCTTGCATCTATCAGACGACTTGGAAACAAATCGATTTAACGCGGCGATTCTCCCAGTCAAACTCTGCACTTGTTTCACATTGGTGGGTGACTTTATATCCATCAATGCCTTGATCTTTGCGGGGTTGGCCTCAATTCCCCTGTGGTTGACAATGAACCCGAGAAACTTGCCCGACTCCACGCCGAACACACATTTTTGCGGATTTAATTTCATATGAAACCTCCTTAGATTGTTAAACATCTCCATCAGGTGCTTGATTTGCGCCAATTTGTTGACGGAGGAATCTGGTAACAACAAAGATTGAGGTTTCTCGCCGGAACTAAGATCTGTGACGGTGGTTCTTTTTAGGCTGAGATTGATCAGAGTAAGTGGTGACTCTCTTATCAGCTCTCAACTTCTTACCCTCTCAATGTGCCTACGTACCCTTTATATAGGGATCAAGCCTGACGTAGTTCTCGCAGAACAGGAAGTCTAATGGACTTAGACTTCTTATCCCTAGGTCCAGTAGAAGCCCATCCAAAGTCCTTCTTCCGCTAGCTTTAGGAATGTCCAACTATGAGGCCCAACCGCGAAGGCCCAAGACTCGTCCGTAATCGTAGGACTTCACGGATAGTGCATCTCCCTGCGCAAGGATAACACTCCGCTACAGCTATCTCCCTTGATTTACGAATGCAGGTATAGCCACGGTTCACCCCAAGTGCCAGACGCGTCCCTGCCCCCCGAATGAGGATAACCCACCAGATAGCAGGACAGGTGATCCCAAGCTCTTGGGTGCAAAGTGCAGGATGACTCCAAAGTTCTCCAACGAGGACATCCGTTGAATACAAAAATAGAGCTCCCAAAGCACACACCAAAGTTAACCCCGCATCCCCAATGAGGACACCCGTTGAATACAGGAGGAGGCCTTCAATCATCAGGCATACCCCTGGAGGCCTTCAAGCTTTTCACGGACATCCCCCTCCTTGACCGTCTCAAGGAGGGAATTCTTCAAAGAGTACCTGTAACAAATACGTTAGTAAAAATAACTCTCCACTGCTCCTTTTCATGCATGCTTTGTCCTGAGTTCATCCTTGAGAATGCATCTGCCACATAAAGGATGCGTCCTAAGCTATTGAGCGCGTCTTTACCTTCATAAAGCCTGCATTATTTCTTTCTACTCACAACATTCCATAGAGACAGGACGCGTCCTAAACCTCTGGACGCGTACCCCAACCTTCATTGACCACCATTACTAGATACTTCCATCATAATGGACGCGCCTACCATTACCGGATGCGTCCTTCAACAGATAAGTACTTACAAATCTTCTTATAACAAAATTATTCCAAATAAACATTCCACAATGTGGGCGCGTCCTATATTCAGGGGCGCGCCTTCTATCTCCCCTTTTCAAAGGACCACTTTGGTAAACACTTCCACTAAAATGGACGCATCCTATGTAACTGGACGCGTCTCCTCTTTTATACGCCGAGTTTGACTCTAATCAACTCGCGTCTGACCCGAGTCACTCCAATGCCAAATTTTGGGTATAACATGTTATACTTTTACATATCTTATTATTCTATTAAATTTGGTTTTATTTTTATTTCAACCTCTTGTCTTTAACCTTTGTATTCCTAATTCTCTTATATATTACTAATTCAATATATTATACGTACTATAACAGAAGTACTTTGATATCTTTTTAACCTTTTTGAATTTTATACTTTTTTTAATATAATTATAACAATTTTATTGTAATTATACTTTTTGATTTCTAAGCAATACCCGGACTATCCTAATTCCATATATAAATATAGATATTGTTACAGACTACTATTTGAAAATATATTATTTTCAGATGTTTTGATTTAGTATAATAATAAAATTCTAATTTTATTATACTTCTTGATTTCTAAGTATCACCCAAGCATTCTTCTCTAATTTCAATATGACTTATATCAATATATGTATTATTTTACGCATTTTTTAATTGCAATCCTTATATTAATTTCAACTTATTAATCCTATTTCTATATGACTCAATAGTATATTTTAGTGAAATGATAAAATTTTTGAAATCGTATTATAATTATAATTTTTTTTATTAATTATAATTAATAATATTTATTAATAAGTGAAACAATCTTTTAAGTGGTACTTTGCTTCATCTCTTTTTGGTTTCATCAATTTTTGAATTTTATTATAACTCTTAATGTATAATTTTTATGCTTCTTTTACTTCTATATCACTTATAATATTATATGTATTATTTTACCGATCGTTTTTTAATTGCAATTATTATATTGATTTTAACTCAGTAATCATATTTCTCATATGGCTCAATAATTTTTTTTAATGAAATAATAAAATTTTTTGAAATTCAATAATAAATATAATCTTTTTTATTATAATCATAACACAAATATCGTACCTATAAGCGAAACCCCTTTTTTAAGTGATCCCCAATTTTATATCACCTTATTTTTGTTTGGCCCATATTTTGGTTTCACTCTGGTCATCCTATTTCTGATAAAACTGTATATTATTTTATTTTTAATGAAATATAACTAAATTTTTGAAACCGTATTATACGTATTCCTAATTTTATTTCAGCTTAATAATCTTATTTCCGATATGACTTTATATAACTACATAGCAGTTTTTAATGATATAATAAAATTGTTGAAATTATATTATTATAATTATTTTTATTTTAATTCTAAATCAAATAATGTATTAATCACATGTATATTATAATTTTTTACTTTTCTTAAAATAATTGTAAATAAAAATAAATTTACCAATAACTTTAATTCCCGATTTGTTCTTACCTTTATTTCACCTCTAGATTTATATATTTTGTACAGTTCTCAATTGATTTTCAACAAATTAATATGATTATTAGAATTATATTATAATTTTTTTAATAATCAATTATTCCGTAATAATTAATATATTTAAATAATAATGGTGATGTATGATTAGAAAATGCACGGACTACCTAACTTTTAAAACTGAATACCCGAAAATACATATTAGCGTGAAATAGTGGTTAAAATACCGAACAACTTATTCATACTAATATTTTGTTTGAATTATACACATTTGTTATGCGTTATCACTGCAATTAAAATTTTAAGTTTGCTGAATACAAATGTTCAACATGCGTATTATTTAAAAGAAAATTATAAAAACATGCATGTTCAATATGTTTATTCCTAAATATATACAAAACATTCATCTTCATGATATATTACCTATATTCGTGTTTAGCGGATATTTTGGGCAATTTTTCCCATCGCTGAATAGTATAGGTTGGATTTTCTGAGTAGAATTTAGAACTTTTGACGTAGCATCCATACTATTTACTCCATCCATCCCTCCAAGTTGT
This sequence comes from Apium graveolens, assembly GCF_009905375.1. Lineage (NCBI taxonomy): Eukaryota > Viridiplantae > Streptophyta > Magnoliopsida > Apiales > Apiaceae > Apium > Apium graveolens. Next base: position 66,895,216 of record NC_133649.1, read on the forward strand.
TATCGTTCTAATAGAATATCCGACGCACATTTTAAGATGAATATAAAGTATAGTTGTATAACTTTTAAAAAAAAATTATAAATAAAAGTTTAAACATTCTATTTTTATTCAGAAAAAGAATTTTTTTTACAAAGTTATATAACCATACTTCATATTCATATTAAAATATGTGTCGTACACTCTCTCAGAAATGATAACAATTGGCTGGGACTAAGGAAGTAATTAGAGCTGTAAATTGATCCAGACTATCCGATATCTCGGCTTATATCCGACTCGAAAATATAATATCCGTCTTATAAACGATCAAAATCTGGTAGAAAAATTAAGCTTAGATAAAATATGATCCTGGATATGAGTACTCATATACCGGCTTAAATTAGGTCTCATATTATTTTTATAAAATGATCGTACCTGAATATCCAAATATGATCCATGACTCATATTTGATTCGACCCCATATGTAGAATATATTTTCAACCCATTATATTTGTAAGTAAATAATCATTTAATAATTCTTTACATCTTACATAAGTTTTAAGTTCTTGTAAATTATGACTTTTATGGTTATTATTTTTATAGGATTATATTAATTTTATAACAATAATCATCTGAATAGTTGAAATAAAAATGATATTTAATGTTAGTGGATCATATTTGACTCGTATTTGGTGTATCATAAACTATCAGTTAGAAAATAAAAATACGGTACTGGCTCATATTCGGTTTGGATCTGGTCCTCATATACACAGGATCAGTCTGTATTCGAATAATATGATCCCGGATCCAAATCTGGTCACACTAAAAGTAAAATGATACGATACTTGAGCATATGGGTGTCCGGTTCTACCCGGATCATTTTACATCCCTAGAAGTAATTTTTAAAAATTATTTAAATAAATTAATTCGGCCAAGCATGAAGAGATTATCAACTAGTAAAAGTAATAATTTAATAAAAAGGCTAAAACCCGGCGTTCAATATAATACACATGGAGATTCTTTTTGAAGATTATTGATGCATGAACAAACAGTTTCCTCGTCATCATGACCAATACCGAACTATTTAACGTCTCAAGAATGCATTGTGATTTGCGAATGAACTATATAACTGAGGACCAACTTGCCTATCACCTATGCGCACTAGGCTAAGCCACATACTGCAGTAAGTAGAATTTAGTTTGCAATTAGCATAAATAATATTTTAATTTTATTTTATATTTAATCACACGCACCGGAAGTCGAACTAACAGATGGACACGAGTTCGATCACTGCACCAAAATTTAACCGTCATGTTAGTAATATTTTGACTCTGGTGGTTGTAATAGTTAGTTTTGAAATACATTAAATTAGTAATGATACCTAATAAGATGGATGTTGCAGAATGGATTTGATTACTATTAAAAGGAAAGATGAGCACTCTTATTTCCACAGCTGGCAAATCACATGTATCTAATTTTTCATTTGACAGAAAGTCGCATATGCACTCAAAAAACGACTCTGTTAAGTAAGGTAACATTAACACCAGTGCAGTGGCACGTCAAAGATTGTGGCTTTAACCGGTCTTCCCCGCCCAAAATCCTTCTCAACATATAATGCCAAATCACAAATGCTGCTTAATTATAAGATAATGTTTGTGATTATTATTTTTACAGTTTCCGGCCAATGGCAAGCCATTGTTAATGTGTGAGCTAGCACAGCGTAAGGTAATAAAAAGGGAAACAACTAAGTTTGCTACTATAAGGGCATCTTTGTACAGAGGTAATGAAATAATAATGAAGAAATCGAAAGTATCATGACATATATACCCGGTATAAGAAAGCTTGGTGATATGAATATATGATTTGATTCATCTGTTGTTGCTTATATAGGTGTACAAGATATATGATTGACTGGTTAGTTATATAAAATAAGAAAATAGTGTGAAAGATACAGTTGTCTGTTACACCTACAACTAGAGTCAGAACAGGACATAACAAATATATCTGTTGATTGATATATTTGAGATAATCAAGGGATATGAGTTATCCTTGATTATTCTTGACATGCCCCCACGAGGCGGACGACCGGGAAGATAGTCTGATCTTGGACATTAGCATGTAAAAGTAAGAGCGGGAAAGTGGTTTAGTCAAGACATCGGTTAATTGATCATCATTCACCACGTGAGTAACACGCAATGTACCATTCTGTAACTTTTTCGTATAACATAATAATCAATAGCTAGATGTTTCATGCGAGAGTGAAACACATGATTGACACTTAAATTAACAGCTCCAATATTATCATAATAGATGGTAGGGGTTGTGGTACATGTAATTCCAAGCCCAAGTAACACATTTACAAGCCAAGTAAGTTCAGCAGCAGCTTCGGGCAATGGATCTGTACTCAGTTTCAGTGGACGACCGAGCTACTTAACGTTGTTTTTTGAAATCCATGAAATTGGATTACGACCAAGGTAGGTAATATATACACCCGTTGTGATTAAATCATTCTTGTCTCCGGCCCAATCAGAGTCAGAAAAGGCATGAAGTTGGAGAAGAGAGTTACGGTATATGTTAAGACCGTGATCAAGAGTCATTTTTAAATATCGCATGAGTCGTTTTAGTGCTTTCCAATGAGTAGTAGTAGGGTTTTGCATATACTGAGATAATTTGTTGACAGAAAATGCAATGTCCGGCCTTGTGAAAGCTAGATTCTGTAGACTTCCAACTGATGTACGATAATCAGAAGGACTATCAATTTGAGTACCAATGAGAGTGAGTTTGGCATCAAGATCCATATGAGTAGCGACAGGTTTAGCATCCGACATTTTAGCACGAGCAAGGAGATCCATGGTGTATCTCCGTTGACTTAAGAATAAGCCATGAGCACATGTTTGAACTTCAACTCCCAAAAATAAGATAAGATACCAAGATCTTTGAGTGAGAAGCGAGTAGAGAGTGTAGAGATGGAATCAGAAATGATTTCGGAGGAAGATCGTGTAACAATAATATCATCCACATAAACGAGGATATATATAGGATGGATACCTTTACGAATGAATAATGATGTGTCAGACACTGAGTTGATAAACCCAACACTTAAGAGATAGTTGCGAAGTTCAGTAGACCTAGCACGTGGTGCTTGTTTAAGAGCATAAATGGCCTTGCGGAGGCAGCAAACATAGTTAGGATGTTCGGGATCAACAAATCAGGGAGGTTGAGCCATATAAACATCCTCAGACAAAGTACCCTGAAAAAATGCATCATTAATACCAAGTTGTCATAAGGTCCACCCATTGGTGACAACAAGACTAAGAAGAAAGCGCACAGTTGTTGGTTTAATAACTTGACTAAAAGTTTCAGTGTAATCAAGATCAGAACGTTGATGAAAACCCAAAGCTACCAAACGAGCTTTGTATTTCTGGATGGAATCATCGGGATTGTACTTAGTGCGAAAGACCCACTTACACCCAACAATATTTTGGTTAGGAGGGGGGGGGGGAACAGGTTCCCATGTGTCATTATCAATGAGAGCTTGGCATTGTATGGACATTGCATGATGCCACTTCGGATCATTTAAGGCATGTTTGTGGGAGGTTGGTTCAATTGAGGATAATTGAGCAACCAAGTTTAATTTTTGAATGGGTTTAAAAGTTTTATTTGAAGCTCTAGTGCGGTAAGGATGGTTAGCGGTTGTTGGTGCTTGAGTGGACATATCAATAGATGCAATAGTAGATTCGATACTAGAAGTTTCCATAGTAGGTGTAGATGGTGTTGTATGAATATGAGAATGAGGAGGTGAGTGTTGAACATGAGGAATAACATGAAGCATTGGAAGGGATAATGCACACCATGAGTCGTTAGTGATAGGGTCTCTGGATGAGGATATCGAGGCTGTGAGACTCGAAATGGATACGTATTTTCTATAAACCGCACATGTCGAGAGGAGTAAATGTGATTTTTTGTAGGATCAAAACACAAGTATGAATGTTGAGTAGGAGAATAACCTACAAAAATACAAGCAATAGAGTGTTATTCCCTAACAATACAACAAGAATTACAGAAGTGGGGGTTGAATATAATTCTGGCTACTTTTTCAGATTTTAGAACATTTCTAACTTGATAAATATAACAGTGTTTAATTAGCAGTTGTGCGGAATAAAAAGATGATTGAAATAAAAAACACTAAGTAATAAAAATAAAAGCTTTTAAAACTTTCTGGTGGATTTGTAAGTATCCACCAGATATATATATATATATATATATATATATATATATATATCAAATGAGAACCCTGTGAAGTTTGAATAGCTCACAGCTGCTTACAAGTTTGAACAACTAAAGCTACAGAGAAATGCTTACAGGATATAGCTTGATATGTTTCTCTGATAAATGTATCTGCTTTGTTCGATAGATGTTCTACTTGCTACACTTGGTTTATGTATATCACAAAGTTTACATGATAATAAGATAAGATAATAAAACAAAACATATCTAGTCTAACTTCATGCTACTTACTACTCTATTCCAGCATCTTTGAATATCTTCACAATTGCATGCAAATGGTAATACTTCTTTGTTCTCAAATTCCTGCTTAATAGGCTGCCACATTCTTTTTGCAAACACCCAACGCATGTGACTGTGTTGTCACTATCAATAGCTATTTGAATTTGATCATCCGTCGGGTCTATGTTTGTCATCCGTCGGGAAGCTTTGTTGATCATCCGTCGGGTCTATGCTAGTCATCCGTCGGGAAGCTTTGTTGATCATCGGTCGAGAGTCTTGTAGATTATCCGTCGGGTGTCTATTTGTCACTTGACTCCATTTCACTTATATATAATTACAAGATATTTCATATTTACAATTAATCAACCTATTCTGCATATAAATCTAGTAGCCAACATGACTTACAAATCCCTAAGCAATCTACTTGACTTATACATGTTGTTTGCAGAAATGTGTTACAGTTCTTGTTATTACATAAGCTACTCACTCGATTGATGTTAATCTGTCATCCGTCGGGACTGTAAAATTTATCCGTCGGGACTATATTAGATCATCCGTCGAGTGCTATAAAATTCACTAAGTTAAATCTAATAAGGTGTTTTGTTTAATTTATCATCAAGTTCACAACATATTCCATAGAGCGTGCATCAGGTTTGTGTGAAGTGTATGGACGAAGCCAATGGTAACATAAACAACCAAAGTTGTGAAGATAATTATATTTAGGGGTGTCATCGAAGAGTTTAAGGTAAGGGGAGTTATTTTCAAGCATGGGTGTAGGCATACCGTTAATTAGATAGGCTGATGTTTGAAAGGCATAAGGCCAATATGTAATAGGCATAAATGCATGTGAAAGGAGAGAGAGAGACTAGTTTCGATTATGTGTAGGTGACGACGCTCTGCGTAGCCATTATGTTTAGGGGTATGAGGTGGTGATGTAAGATGAGAAATGCCATTAGTAGATAGAAATTAGGCTAGTCTAAGAAATTCACCACCATTATCAGAATATAGGATTTGAATTAGCTTTCCAATTTTTTTTTCAACAAGTGCTTTAGAACGAATAAAAATATTTGCAGTGTCTGACTTTTGCTTTAGTGGATAAAACCATATATATTTTATGAAGTGATCAACAAATATGACATAGTACTTATATCCATCAAGGGAGTAAATTGGAGAGGACCATAGATGACTAAAGCGATGAATCACTGGTTTTATTGGTGGTGATGTAGCCTCGGGGAGATGCATGAGACACTGGCCACTGGTATAGCCCATCTTTAGTTGGTCCGTTTAGAAGTGGTGCCTCCGTTTGAAGATCCTTAATACAAAAAAAGAGGGTGAGAACTCAATAGTGGCATTATTATCAAGACAAAATTTAGAAATTGAAATGATATTTTATGCATCGATGGTACACAAAGAACATTAGAAAGGGAAAAAGTTTTGTTAGGAGATAAGAGATGTGTTAAATCAGTATGAGAGATAGGAAGCCCTGAGCCATCGCCTATAACAATTTCATCTGTTCCATCATAAGGATAGTGGAGTGAAAGGTTTGCAAGGTCGGTGGTGACATGGTGGAAAGCGCCGCTGTCAAGAAGCCAAGTGGGTGGTGTAGAGGTGGTGGCAACAACAAAATTAACTTGTGAGGATTGATAGTTAGGACGAGGATGACGTGGAATACATATTGCTAGGTGAAGGTCCTTAAAAGTTGGGCAATATGTGAGAGTATGACCAGTAATATTAAACCATTGACAACGACCTTTAAAGGGATTTTTGGGGTTCTAGTTAATAGTTTATTTTTGGATGGTGGCTTTGGATTGATAGTTTCTATTATAAGGTGTGCGAGTATAAGCAGGGTTGAATGTGGCTGAAAGATAAGTGAGAGTGCAGTTTCAGCAGTTTGGATAGATAAATTCTTTGTTGATTAACTTTTCATGTAATTCTTCAAAATAGATTGGATTTTCTCTAGCATGGACAACATCCACAACAGATTGATAGCGAGAGTCAATACCATCTGTGACATCTTCTTGAGGGACGATGGTCCCAAGCATGGAAAACTCATCAGTAATACTCTTTATTTTTTGCATATACTCAGAGATAGGGGTGGAACCTTTGGTGAGATTTTTGAGTTTAAACATGAGTTTTTTAACATGTCCGCGAGATGAGAGAGCATATGTATTAGCTAGGATGTCCCAATCCTCCTTGGAGGTGGAGGCTCGAGTGATGAGCGGACCAAGGGGTAGAGACAGAGTTCTTGCCAGAGAACCAAATAAAAGTTTATATTGTCGTATCCAAGTATTGTAGGCTGGATTGCCGGTGGATTTGCATGCAACATCTGAGATAGTGGTAACAGGTTTGATACTTGTGCCATCAGTGAAGTGGTGAAGATTGTAGCCAACAAGAAGAGCTTCAAGTTAAGCTTTTCATAGTAAGTAGTTTGATGTTGTAAGCTTGACAACTGAATTGACATTGATCATTATGAGGGGTTTACTTGGTTCGTCACTATTGGGAATGGTGTTTGAATCAGTTGACATGACGAAGGAAAAAGGGGGGGAGGGGAATATGTTTGATCAGGTTAGGAACATGTTCTTGATACCATAACAAAGATTGGTGATATGAACATATGATTTGATTCATCTGTTGTACTTCCTTTGTCCCTCCTATTTGTTTACACTTTTCCTTTTGGGATGTCCCTTCTAATTGTTTACATTTCAATATTTTCCAAAAATATATAGTAAAGTTTTTATAATTTTTAAAATAATACATCCACTACTTCTCTCCACTATATCCACTTTATACATATAATATTAATCAGTCCCACTACTTTACTCACTTTTTTAATTTTTTTCCATTAATTTTCATTAATTTTCATTTTTCTTAAACTCCGTGGTCAACCCAAATGTAAACATTTGGGAGGGATGGAGGGAGTAGCTTATACAGGTGTATAAAATATATAATTGATTGGGTTAGTTATACAAAATAAGGAAATAGTGTGAAATATACCGTTGTTTATTACACCTGCAGCTAGAGTCCGAACATCACACAGGACATAACAAACAAATCTGATTGATATACCGGAGATAATTAAGGGATATGAGTTATCCTTGATTATTCTTGACACGGTACGGGTAGAAACAGTTCCCATGAACCGTAATCAACATTACACATTAAAACGGCATGAGAATGAAAGGAATTGAGAGAGTGTTCAAACACATAATGCTCTTTAAATTTATTGAATATTGAGTAATAACATGGGCATGTTAACTAAAACATCACGTCAAGATTTTGGAAAATAGCCTTGTAACTCGAGTCTAGCTGTTGGTGAGCAGCAAAAGCTGGAAGCAGTTTGCTACGACTCAAATTTGAAAGAAGCATAAGCAAGGAGCTCATTGTCAGCTCTGAAATTTTTCATGTCTTCTTCTACCAAATTTACAGTTACCACAATACCATCTCTACTTGGAGTATCAGCCACAAAAAAACAATTAACAAATGGCGCATCAACCATTGTGGCTCTATCAGGCCTTCCCCACCCGAAATCCATCCCATCATATAATGGGGAATTACATATGCTGGTAACGAGGTACAAGTTGTGATTCATTTTTGCATACTTTTCGGCCAAAGGCACGGCCCCTTTTAGGTCCAAAATCTTCATTCCTTTGAGCTGCATTTGCTCTTTTCTCATCTGTCTCAGCATTGGATTGAACATTGTCTCACTCTTAGTGCTTGTTGGAATGGTAACAAACATAAAGAGATTGCCGACGGTTGTTCTAGGCAGTAGTGGATCAAGCAGTTGCCGCATGTTTACTGCCCGAAACAAAACAGATTTAGAGTAAACACCAGAATTTGACTTGGCAGCAGCAGCTACAGCACATCTATAAAGGAGTGCAGTCACAAGTTCATTTCGCGTGTAATTTTGATCAGCTACGACCCCATCTATTTTGTCGTGTATTTCCTGATTGGCCTTGAGTTCTGTTATCTTTGAGTTGTGAAACACTACCTCCGTAGTGATCCAGTGCCTTTCGGGATACGAAGCTTGAGTTGCAAGTACATTTTCATTACATGATTGAGGTAGCAGCTCGTACACAAAATGTGGCTGAAGACGTGTTAACTCTTCTTGATCACTAGGATCGCGTGTCAAACTTGCCCAGTAATTTAAAAATGATAATAAAGTGGTACCATCAATAATACGGTGTGAAATGCTCACAGCTATAGCTACTCCTCCGCAAGAAAAACGGTTTAGTTGAACAACCATTAGACAAGAATCCGTTAATAAATCACGCCATATTGAGCGAGTTGGAAAGAGATGACCAAAGCCTTTTTCTTCATCCGCGCCAGGAGCCCTGTTCAGAACCTCAGATAAAGTGCATGCAATACGGGCTTCATGAAATTGAACACCTTGGTCATTGCAATCAACATAGGATCCCGCAGATCCAAGCCTTCCAGCAAACGGGTAGAACTTGGAAAGTGCCTCGGATAAAGAGTTTTTGAGTAGATTGGGCACTGTGGTTTTACTAGACAATTGTTGTGAATTAGAATAGAAGAGTATTATTGGAACATAAAAATTTGGCAACATGCGATCATGGTAAGGAAGATCGTATTTTTTGAGGTTAAGGGGTGTGGGAGAAGCTGGTTTAATGTAGGTTTCTGATCTAGAGATGACATGCAGTTGTCTTCTCGAGATTATTGATGCTAGAAGAATTAATCTCCTGATCATCATTTTCAGCTGTATGACTTGCCAAATGCAGAAATGAACTTAAATAGAAATGGTAGATGAGCAATTTCTTTGACTTTGGTGGCAACAATCATAATTTATTTTAAGAAAAATGCTAGAGTTACAAAATTAGTTATTAAAATAGTTATAAATGCGGTGTTGGTTGGCTAAATATAAATGAACCCATGCAGTTACATTCACCAATTGAATTTTTTCATTGTATCACATCACCCGAGCTATGTCATTTTGCGACAATTTTTTATATATTTCTTTTGTACCTCTAGCATTACTCTTATTTTAATCTTTTAGTCTTGGCACAGTAGCGTTGAAAGCCAAGCTTAGAGATTCTAAGAAGAACCCATACTAATATTTCAAAATTTATTTCAGAAAAAAGTTAATGAAAATGTGTCACAAGTTGATTGGTCACGTTTTTTAATAAAAATATAAAATTGTTGTCTTTATACACAAATTCACAGATCAAAACTTGTTGATTCGTATTTTTGAGAAAAAATGTTTAAAAATACATAGACATTTTTTTCCGGTCCATTTATGCACGCAGACAGTAACATCTATACAGTTAAATTGACTAAAGTTTGATTGAATTTATTAATATTTTATAATTAAAAAAAATTTTTAAAAAAATAATATTTAAAAAGTATATTTAATTTAATATATAATTATTAATTTTTATAATAATAATAAAATAATATTTAATTTTTGATAAAAAATTAATAAACTTTAATCAAAAAAAATATAACAACTAAAAAAAAAGAGGTTTTATGCCCGCTAGCGGCGGGAGACCTCCCTTCGACCATACAAGATGCAAATATTATATTCTGGCATGATCTTATGCGCACAACTTGTCGCATTGAAGGTGTTTTATTTCTCAATTAAGTTGATAACCACGCGACATGATCGAAAGAAATCATGCTTCACCTATTTTACATGTATTTCATGTTCCGTCAGTTTTGCCCATGCTGTGGCACAAGTCGCCGTAATTAAATTTTTTTACTCCTTTCATTTTTAAATAATTTTTCATTTTTTTAAAAAAATAAGTATATTAAAAAAAAATTCAATATTGATAATAAACTTTTATCAATATTCATATTTATTGTATTACATTAAATACATCATTATTTATGATATAGAGTTAATTTTGAAAATTGAAATTATTGATATAATAATTGCATGTGGTGTGAAATTAATCTTGAATATATAAATTAAATTTTACAATTTGAATTGAAACATTAAAAATGTAAGTAGCCAATTATTTTAAAAGATTTTTTTTAAAAAAATAGACAATTATTTTGAAACAGAAAAAATATATTTTAACCAAAAAGGTCATTTTATCGGAGCGGCTATCCTGTGCCCCATGCAAACAGCAATTGTTTTTTTGACGAAAAGCTGAGGATTTCATTAACTCAACGAATAAAAAACAATACAGTTTTTTACCGATTCCGGTAAAGAAACAAAATCAAAGCTACGATTTGGGAAAACATATGACTCCCTAGCAAGATGGTGGGCAGACATATTTGCAGACCGTTTAACATGGAATAAGGAAACATTCTGAAGCCGACGGAGTTCACTACGACAGTCTTCGATGATCACTCCCAGCTGAGATCTCATCATAACCCTGCTTCTAATTGCTTGTATAGCTACCAAACAATCAGATACCAAGGTGACACTCGACCACTACATCTCATCTATCCAGCTCAGGGCTTCTTTAATCGCCATAGATTCCGCTAGGACTGGGATGGTGTGTCTGTTATGAATACGCGTTCTAGCTTGGATGAGGTTATTATCAGAATCCCTTGCCACCAAGCCAAAACCAACCGCTTCCTTGTCGTCAAAGACCGCTGCATCAACTGACACCTTAACTGAGTGAGGATTAGGCTTGACCCAAGTTTCAGCTCCATCTCCTTTAACAATCGGTTGGAGAGAAGCCATAGAAGAAGACTTACCTTGGGATAAACTCCATTGTGTAAGGTATTGTTTAACTGCTGCAACAGTTCTATTGACCGTAGAAGATCGTTGGTTCCAAACTAAATCATTCCGAGCTCGCCATAACGCCCAACATAGGGTGATACATTCCGCTTGCTTTTTGAGGTTGCACGTACTTAAAACCTCTGTTAACCAATCTACAAAATCTGTAAGCTTGAAGCATTGAATATCAATGCCCAAAATGTCCCAGCAACGTTGCGCAAACTCACATGTTACCAGACTGTGCAGAATAGTCTCACTATCAACGTGACAAACAGGGCACAACGCCTCAATTTGAACTCGCTTAATCTATAACTGGACTAGAGTAGGGAGACATTTTGATAATGCCCTCCAAACCATGTTAAGAGTTTTAGGTAGAGCTTTTATACTCCACAGCTTCGCCCAAATGCTTGTTTTGTCCTCAATGCACCACCTGCCTTTATTGAACTTAATCCACCTGTAAGCACTCTTAACCGAATAAAGACCTGAATTTTCATGTTTCCAATATAGCATATCTTTGTCCCCAGATTCCTGCAGGTCTATATCAGAGATGAGTTTCTGGTCTCTATTGTTGAAGACATCTTTAATGATGTCAAGATCCCATTCCTTTATGCCAATCTTCATGAGCGAATTTACACACTTATTCTCTAAAGTTTGGGAAACAGTGGAAACATAAGGATGATGGTCATCTGGAAGCCATGGCTGGTTTAAAATATTAATGTTTACACCAGAGCCAACTCGCCATCTAACTCCCTCAGCAACCAAGCTTTTAGCCTAAAAAACAGTCCGCCAGATAAAACTTGGGTTCTGGCCCAACTGTGCATTCAGAAACCTTGTGTCCATGAAGTATCTAGCTTTATAAACTTTCGTAACCAAGATGTTGGGATTGGAAAGGAACCTCCAGGCTTGTTTGCCCAGCATGGCAAGGTTGAAGTCACGAAAATTATGAAATCCCATGCCCCCACTAGATTTATTGTGACGACCTCAATCTCGGGGTTAGGAAATGAAGACTCACACACCTCTAATCTACTAATTAAATATGCATAAACCCCGATTAAATACTAACAGGATCAACAGGATAAAGTATGAGACAAGATTACAACTACCAATCAACGAATATAACTTACAAACCCAAAATATTATTAAATAATCAGTATCGATTCCGGCTGGGAACCGACAGATAACCCATTGTATCTTTAAACACCTCTTACTAGGCGCAAGCTCACTCATAACCTGTACTACCTGCTCTGGCAACTGGAAGCCCTCAACACGGTAGGGACCACCAGGTACGCTCTTACGAGCAGTGCGCCTAAGCCTGACCATCTTCTTGCTTAACTGCCATGGTTAGATTAAGACAAAACAATGAGTATAAAACTCAGCAAGTAACTAAATAGCAGTTCTACAATAACAATTCTCAATATGCTTTGAACAAACTAGGGCATTCTATTTTAGCTAATCTAGGTGACAGATTTTCGTATATTCATTTTTGTTTTCTTTGAGATAAGGAAAGGTATCCGAAGAATAGTTGGGCTTTCAAGAAACAAGGCTCGAAACAGGATGAAAGCCGACATTCAACACAAATCATTATAGGATCAAAATAGATCTTTCGGTAGAGGAAAGCAACAGTATTTCAAGATATAGAATCATTCATATGATCAACAATTTCAGGAATCAGGGTTCTGAGCTTTAAGCTCCACAATAACATAATCAACTCTTTTCAAAACAGTATAAACCATTTTCATTTCCAAAAATCAATTTACTGAACAAAAGTTTCAGTTCCCTTTTAAATAATCATTTAGAACCCTTGATTGGATCACTTATCTTTCCATTTCATTATATACGGGTGATCAGCCCGTATCGACCTCCATTCCGGTCTTTAAGGTACCATTCGGCATAATTTCAGCCTTAAATTGGACTAGTCCCACTAGCCTCATACCATGACTGGACTAGTCCCACTAGCCTCTTACGTCTCAATCCAATCCATCAGGAATTCATTCGGAAAACCTTGAGTTGGAAAAACAAATAGGTTTTCTAAAATTCATTTTATCATTACCAAGCCTTTGAAATCATTCGGACTTTTCAAGTCGAAACTCATTCTTAATTCAGATTTTAAAGAAACAAAGTTCAGGGAGTGAATCAAAGATACGCAAGGAACAATTCTCAAGAATTCTGTATCAAGGATAACAAGGTACTAAATTTGAAGGATCAGTAATACCTTAGGGATCATTAGGGCGATCAAGAGAAACAGGGTATCATTAACAGAGTTATCCAAGATAATTTAAAGGTTCAATATGATCATGGCATTATGGGAAACTTGAACAGAAAGGCAGATTATCAACGGGTGAAATCAATAGGATTATCAATAACAGGTTATCAAGAACAAAGGGTACTTCAAATCAATATCAGGATTTCATAAAGCAAGGGTTTCATACTTTAACAGTTCAATACTCTACATGGTATGAACAACATTTCCTTTACAATCATTTATACAAGTAATCAGAGTTACTTGCCTGAAATTGCTTTCCTGAGGGTTGAACTACTGCCACCTAGTATACTTTTCTCTTTTCTAGCCCGAATCCCCTCACGCTCCGAATCTACAATAAAACCAGAAATCTTAATTAGATTCCCAACTCTCGTTCCCGGAACGATCACTCTATACGATAACTCGATTATATTCTTGACTCGAACTATACGAGTATAGCTTATACAAATAAGCACACAACACATAGCACATAGCACAATTCTTTCTCATAGTTTTCATATCCTTATATACCTAGCAATCAAAGCGTACTCGCTTGACCTAGGCTATTTCTCAAATCAAACTAACACGACTCTTTTACGAGTACTAGACACATTCACAACCAAACATTTACGTGCATAATATCACTTATATCAATCGACTCAATTCCCTTTTCTTTTATTCCTTAATTCGAATCAAAACAACAATCCAATCAAGCAAAATCAAAGATTTTCACATATAACACTCAATCATTCTTTCAATTACCGAAAATCAAGTTTTGACCTTTATTTCTTATGGCCTATTCGACCTTAACACTTATCACAATCAAGAATCAAACATGCAAAAATAGATTTTGACATGCAAGGTTATATACCACATTTCTTTCTTGTTTTAATCCCCTATTAAATCATTCCATTCATTAAGTCACTAAACCATGCATTACTTAGTGATTTCAACTTAATCAATCCATCAAATCAACATGCATACACTTAATCACCAAGTTATCCCCTTTTTATCTTATTTTCATTCGGCAAGAACATAATTTTCAACTCAAAGACTAATTACTAGCATGCACTCATTGATCTCCTTTAAAACTATCATGCAATTGCTTTTAAATCATACAAACTTAGTGTTTACCAAGATTATCTCACCAAATTCAATTTCCTTTCTTATTAACTCCAAAAATTCGAACCCAAACTTAGCATGCAACAATAATTCACTCCTTATTAGTCAAATCACCATCCATCATTACTTTAATCAAGTCTACTCACAACAAACCACTTTAAAGATTCAACCCATTCGGGTTTATCAAGAAAACACACATACAAAGATCAACATTGACATGCAAAGTCCTATATCATATTTTTAACTTGTTTTAAGCCTTCACTTAGTCATTTAACTCATTTTCATCAAGATTTTCGAAGCACAAAGCCAAACATCACCTAATGACTCGAACCTTAATCAAATTATTCAATCAACATGCATGCATTCACTTAATCACAAATCAATCTCTTCTAAACCCATTTTCTATTCGGAAAACATTCAAAATTCACAATCCAAGAACCAAACATTGACATGCATCACTAACTCCTCTTTTAAATCAACATGCAACTCTATTTCCTACTAATTAAGCTTAGTTCATACGAAGATCAAGTCACAAAATTCAATTTCCCTTTTTATTAGCATAAAGCCGAAGCAAAACTCACATGCAAATCATAAAATTTGATTTTCTAAGCAACAATTACTTGCACACATTCATTTTACAACCAAGGAAATCATTTTACCAATCACATACTCAATTTTCAACAAAAGAAGCAAAACCCTTTTTCAAGTTTTCAAGAAATCATAACATGC
This sequence comes from Apium graveolens, assembly GCF_009905375.1. Taxonomy (NCBI): domain Eukaryota; kingdom Viridiplantae; phylum Streptophyta; class Magnoliopsida; order Apiales; family Apiaceae; genus Apium; species Apium graveolens. The sequence continues at coordinate 66,910,473 of NC_133649.1, forward strand.
AACATTAAAATCCAACAATCACATCATGGAAAACCCACCGGCTCTCCTTTGGATCATGGCCGGTGGTGGTCGAACTTGAGAGAGTCCATGACGGATCTCCTCTCGAGTTTATGACCTCCACAACCTCTTAAAATCACTCTTATAGTTATGCTTCAAGAAATTGTTTTTCTTAAGTACAACCATAGTGATCACTTCAACAAAACCTTGCAAATACTTACATGCAAATAGGAATCAAGAAGTATACCAAAAATAAAGGCTAAAGGTAGCAATATCTTTGAGTTTGAGTAAGATTTGGGGGTTGCATGCAAGTGAGAGAGATGAGAGATGAGAGGGCCGAGAGGGAGTGAAAGAGAGAGAGAGTGTTCGGGAGAGAGACGAGAGAAAGAAAGAGAGAAGAGAGAAAAGAGAAAATGAGTGCACAAAAGAAAGAAAAGAAAAGAAAGTGGGTTATATATAGCACTTAGAAACAAGGGCAATCTAGTAATTTACCAACTTTCTTTTACTCACTCATCCCTTTTCTTTTTACTTAAATGCGATAAAATTCAAATACAAAATATATCTCTCTCGGAAAGTTGAGAATTATTGAAAATGACATTTTTAACGCGTAGGTCTCGAAATTAGCTTTTCATCCATTACTCATAATAAGAATTTGAGCGAGCGGTTGATTTTATATGAATTTGAGCGAGCGGTTGATTTTATATGAATTTCGCAAACTCGCTTTAATAAATACCTTTTCCACATAAAATCAATTTAAAAATGCAAAGGCCCACAATTAAATTCACTTATCATTTTTAAAAAGTCTCTAAGACCTCTACGAAGATAACAGAACAAATCCCATATTTTTATCCATCTCAGATGATTTTATAAAAATGTACGAAGGTTAAATAAACCCTTATGTAAATCACATAATTCCTTTAAAATTCACAGAAACTAACACAGAACATATAATCATGCACACAGTCAAGCACTCACACGCATATAGTCACATAACGACTCAGGTCTGATCATAGAATCTATCCCTCTTTAATCTTTATTCCCTTTTTACGCGTATCAGGTCACGTTCAGCCTGACGGCCCGACGCTCAGCGTTTCGAATACGCTTCTCATTACCTTTGCCAATCAACACGTCTCTTAAGACGAAATACTTCATTCATTTACTTCACATATAATTCACATTTTATATTATTTAATTTTTATATTAGGACGGGTTCCGTTCTACCTGACGGCCCGAAACCACAGCTTGACTTATAAGCTGACTCTTTAAATTGGAACGTTTTTATCCACGCTCCTTAACTCTAGTATACAGATAAGACAAATAATCACCACTTAATCACATAATCTCATCACATAACACATACTTTACTTTCTTAATTACGACGCAAAATTCTCGGTCGTTACAATCTACCCTCCTTAAAAGGATTCTGTCCCCAGAATCTAATCTAAGCAAATAGATGGGGATACTTTTCTTTCATTTCGCTTTCTAATTCCCAAGTCGATTCCTCAACTAGTGGATTTCTTCACAACACTCTAACTAGAGGTACAAGTTTATTTCTAAGCGTCCTTTCTGTTCGATCCAAAATTCGCACTGGTTGTTCCACATAGGACAAATCTGGTTGGATTTCTACTGGTTCCAACTCGATCACATGGCTCGCATCAGCATTATACTTCTTCAGGAGAGATGCATGAAATACATTGTGCAGATGTTGCATTTGCGGCGGTAGCGCTAATTCATACGCCACTTTCCCAACTTATCGCAATACTTCAAATGGTCCAATGTACCTTGGACTTAGCTTTCCTTTCTTTCCAAATCGAGTTAAACCTTTCCAAGGAGATATCTTCAACAAGACCTTGTCTCCAGTTTCGAATTGCACATCTTTCCGCTCTTGATTCGCGTACTTTGCCTGTCGGTCTTGAGCTGCAATTAATCTCTTTTGTATCATTTCAACTTTTTCCTTCGTTTGCTGCACTAGCTCGGGGCCAATTAACTTGCGCTCACCAACTTCGTCCCAATAAGTAGGGGATCTACACTTTCTTCCATACAACGCTTCATAAGGCGGCATGCCAATACTTGCGTGATAACTGTTGTTGTAGGAAAACTCAATTAAGGGTAAATGATCGTCCCAATTTCCTTTGAAATCTATTGCGCAGGTTCGCAGCATATCCTCAATTGTCTGAATTATCCTTTCACTTTGTCCGTCTGTCTGCGGATGATATGCCGTACTCATTTTCAATTTTGTTCCCAAATGATCGTGGAATTGTCGCCAAAATCTCGAATTAAACCTTGGATCTCTATCAGACACGATAGATACAGGAACTCCGTGACGCATCATGATTTCATCCAGATACATTTTGACCAGCTTCTCTAATGAAAACCTTTCGTTTATCGGCAAGAAATGTGCTGACTTTGTTAGTCGATCAATTACCACCCAAATCACATCATGATTAGACTTGGTTTTAGGTAATCCTACCATGAAATCCATTGCGATATGTTCCCATTTCCATTCAGGTATGTCCAGTGGCTGAAGCAATCCACTTGGTCTTTGATGTTCCGCTTTAACTCTTTGGCACGTGTAACATTTGCTTATCCATTCTGCAATTTCCTTTTTCATGTTTGGCCACCAAAAATTTCCTTTCAAATCCTGGTACATCTTCGTACTTCCAGGGTGAATTGAAAATCTCGAGTTATGCGCTTCTTACAAAATCTCGTGCTTTAGTTCCACAACATCAGGTATCCAAATACGTGAGTTAACACGGTATATTCCTTTTCCATCCTTTTGAGCTTTAATTTCTTCTCCCGTCAACTTATTCCTTTCGCGATTCATCACCTGCTCTTGACAACATCTAATCTTTTCTAAAATTTCAGGTTGAAACCGTATTGCATAAATGGCTTCACCTCCACATTCTGGAGTCTACTCCACTATTTCCATCTTTTCAAAGTCCTTGATTAATTCTTCTGATGACGTTAACATATTCAACTTTTCCTTTCGACTTAAAGCATCAGCTACCACATTTGCCTTTCCAGGATGATCGTTTATCGCACAATCATAATCTTTGATCAATTCCAACCACCTTCTTTGTCGTATATTCAGTTCTTTCTGAGTAAAGATATACTTTAAGCTCTTATGGTCCGTATAAATCTCGCACCTTTCCCCGTACAAATAATGCCTCCAAATCTTAAGGGCAAACACAATTGCTGCCAATTCCAAATCGTGCGTTGGATACTTTTGCTCGTGCGGTTTGAGTTGCCTTGACGCATATGCTATTACCTTCCCGTGTTGCATTAACACGCATCCAAGTCCTTTATAGGAAGCATCACTGAATATCACAAATTCACCTTTATCATCTGGTAATACCAACACAGGGGCGGTTACCAATCTTTCCTTTAACTCTTGGAAACTTTCCTCACACTTTTCTGTCCAAACGAACTTCTCATTCTTTCTCATCAATTTTGTCAATGGAACGGCAATCTTTGAGAAATCTTGCACAAATCTTCTATAGTATCCGGCTAATCCCAGAAAACTTCTGACTTCCGTCGGAGTCTTGGGTCTTTCCCAATTCATTACAGCTTCTATCTTGGCTGGATCCACTTTAATTCCTTCTTTATTAACTACATGACCAAGACATTGCACTTCTTTTAGCCAAAATTCACACTTTGAAAACTTTGCATACAGCTTCTCTTTTCGCAGAATTTCCAAGGAAATCCTCAAATGCTCCTTATGATCTTCCTCCGTTTTGGAATAAATAAGTATATCGTCAATAAACACAATCACGAACTTGTCCAAATACTGCTTGAACACTCTGTTCATAAGATCCATAAATGCAGCTGGCGCATTTGTCAAGCCAAATGCCATCACCAAAAACTCATAATGTCCGTATCTTGTTCGGAACGCTGTCTTGGGTATATCTTCCGCTTTGATCTTTAGTTGATGATACCCAGATCTTAAATCAATCTTTGAAAAGCACGAAGCTCCTTTCAATTGGTCAAACAAGTCATCGATCCGTGGTAGAGGGTACTTATTCTTGATTGTCAACTTATTCAGTTCACGGTAATCGATACACAATCGCATACTTCCATCCTTCTTCTTTACAAACAACACCGGTGCGCCCCACGGGGATACACTCGGTCGGATTACTCCTTTGTCCAACAACTATTGCAACTGAGCTGCCAATTCCTTCATTTCAACCGGCGCCATGCGATAGGGAGCTTTCGACACTGGTTCCGTACCAGGAGCCAATTCAATCGTAAACTCGATCTCTCTGTCTGGAGGTAGTCCAGGCAATTCATCAGGAAACACGTCCGGAAAATCTCTTACTACCGGAATATCGTCGATCCTTACAGATTCTTTCTCCACGTCTATGACATGAGCCAAATAAACTTCGCATCCCTGACGCATTAATCTTCTCGCCTCAATAACCGTTAGAAATTTCTTCTCTTGCCTCTTTCCTTTAAATATCACTTCCTCACCATCCTTGGTTTTTAACTTCACTTTCTTACTTTTACACTCTATTTGCGCCTCATGATTTGACAACCAATCCATTCCTAGAATAACCTCAAATTCTCCTAACTTAAAAGGAATTAAGTCAGCAGAAAAGTGCCGACCTTCTATAGACACATCACAATCGGGACAAATCTTATTAACAACAACTTTCTCTTGATTTGCTACCTCTATAATCAAATTAGGCTCTAGAGGGTACGCAACACAATTTAACTTATCAAGAATGCTTTCAGAAATAAAAGATCTGGTTGCTCCAGAATCCATCAAAACTTTTACTTCTACTGAGTTTATAACAAGCATACCTGCTACCACGTCCACATCTTGCACCGCATCTTTCATTGACATGTTAAAGGTCCTAGCTCTGGGTTGAGCTGATGGTGCTGGGAGAGACGGCGGTCCAGCAATTCTGAGAACATTAGCCTTCTGCACAGGCCCCTTGCAATTTCTAGCCATATGGCCTACCTTGCCACACTTGAAATAAGCCAAATCAGGCTTCCTTATTTTATTTGAACATTCTGAAGAATAATGCCCCTTCTGGTTGCACTTAAAACATGTTATATCCAGCTTATTACACCTCCCCGGGTGTCTCTTTCCACAGTTCCTGCATTCTTGCATCTGGGGCCTGCTATCCTTTCCCGGTTGTCCAGCTTTCTGGAAACGGTTCTTCTGAGTTCCATTCCCGGGTCTAAACTTCTGAAACTTTTTGTTCTGACCTCCACCATTCTTTCCAAACTTTCCTCTGAACTTGAAACTTCCTTGCTCTTGCTCAGAGCTTTCAAACTTCCTCTTTCTTCCTTCATTTTCTCTTTGAGCAGCTTCCCGCTCACCTTCCACTATCATTGCCTTTTGAACCAAGGCATCATAGTTCTTGATCTCCAACATTGCTATTTGACTCCTAATCCACGGCTTAAGTCCCTGCTGGAACCTCTTAGCCTTCTTTGCTTCAGTATTCACGTACTCTGGCACGAACCTCGCCAACTCCGAAAACTTCACCTCATATTCTGCTACCGACATTTCCTCCTGTCTAAGATCCAAAAATTTCATCTCCAACTGATCTTGCATATAACTTGGCAAATATTTTTTTCCAGAAACTTCTCAGTAAACTTCTCCCAAGATAAGTCTTTGCCTTCCAACAACGCCTTAGAAGACTCCCACCAGAAACTTGCTTCATCCCTCAAATAATAACTTGCGTACTGAGCTTTCTTATCGTCCTTAACTTCGGCTAGCTCAAAGGCTTTTTCCATCTCTCTCAACCACGACTGTGCTTCAATCGGATCTGGAAAACCTAAGAACTTTGGAGGATGAACAGATTGAAAGTGCTTGAAATTTCCAACTTTTGGAGCCACAGGTTGTTGCAAAAGCTGAGCAAGTCTGCTCATCAAAGTGGTTTCTGGGTTTATTTCTGGGTCTTGGGTGGGAATTTCTTCTTCTTGGTGATCTGGTGAGTTGGCCATTTCTTACAAACCTGATTGAGCAATTACTTAGCAATACGATAGCATGGCATATATAACAACAATTTTTATGAAATCTCTTTTGTGGGTTTTAAGTTTTACCCAATTTGTACATGCAATCCTATTACTACATAATTCTCATATCAGTGTTGTTTTATCATGGCACGGAATAGGGTTTTACGATCTTTAGACATGGTTGTATGAAAACATAGCTGTATTTAAAACATGGCATTGAGAACAGTTTATAAGATAAAAAAGGTGCACAAAGGGAAGCAAGATAATAGATTTATTTAAATCAAGGGTTATATAGGAAATATTCTGGATTTTAAGGTTCTGAAACAAGGTACAATAAATAGCAGGGTTAAACAGAGGAAAAACTGGAAAACATCCCCCTATCTACCCCTAACTTCCAACTACTACTACTACACTGGTCTGAGATACAACAAGGTAAATGAAAAAGGGATCCCGGCATCTGACCAAGTATCCCAAAGCCTACCGGCGCTGAAAATAACAACAACAATCTACGGGCTCAACCAACAGTCCCGTCTAATCATCTAGGATCTCTCTCAACACAACCAACATCCAGCGAATGATCTTATGCAGCCTCCGGGCCTCAGCATCAGCATCACTAGTGGATGGTCCCTCATCCAATCTCCTCCTGGCAACCTGCTCCACCATCTTCACTCGAACTCGCCACTCATCATCCATAACAGAAGCACACTGCCTAGACTCCCTGGCTAGTCTATCCACCAAAGCTCCTAACTCAGGAATGCGGGAGTACACAAAGTCTCGGTCCTGGGCTAACTTGCCACCAATACTGACAGGAACAGTCTTAGGCATCTCCGACTCTGGCTCAGGGTCAGGGGTCTCTGAATCAGGCCTCAAGGGTGAAATCTGCATGGGGATCTCACTACTCTCAGAAGGGTCCTCCTCTAGGTCTGAACTAACATATACAGGCTCCTCTGGAGAGGGTGGAATAGGGTCCACAGGGGTACCAGTCAAGCTAATCTTTGAGTCTGAATCACTACCACTACTAGGATCCTGAGAGAAAACATAAAATAGCAACCAAGAAACAATGTTAGGGTCAAATAAAGCTTCCAGCTAACTCACACCCTAACTCTAGTTTCTGCTTTACCAATCAAACACTTTCCTTAGACTATACCTAATAGTCTAACTCAACTCTACATGAGTCGAACTCTCTCGCGATATAGATATATTCCCAAAATACCCCTTTTTAAAACCTAACTTGTCTCAGGGACTAGATCCTGTAGCTCTGATACCAACTTGTGACGACCTCAATCTCGGGGTTAGGAAATGAGGACTCACACACCTCTAATCTACTAATTAAATATGCATAAACCCCGATTAACTACTAACAGGATCAACAGGATAAAGTATGAGACAAGATTACAACTACCAATCAACGAATATAACTTACAAACCTAAAATATTATTAAATAATCAGTATCGATTCCGGCTGGGAACCGACAGATAACCCATTGTATCTTTAAACACCTCTTACTAGGCGCGAGCTCACTCATAACCTGTACTACCTGCTCTGGCAACTGGAAGCCCTTAACACGGTAGGGACCACCAGGTACGCTCTTACGAGCAGTGCGCCTAAGCCTGGCCATCTTCTTGCTTAACTGCCATGGTTAGATTAAGATAAAACAATGAGTATAAAACTCAGTAAGTAACTAAATAGCAGTTCTACAATAACAATTCTCAATATGCTTTGAACAAACTAGGGCATTCTATTTTAGCTAATCTAGGTGGCAGATTTTCGTATATTCATTTTTGTTTTCTTTGAGATAAGGAAAGGTATCCGAAGAATAGTTGGGCTTTCAAGAAACAAGGCTCGAAACAGGATGAAAGCCGACATTCAACACAAATCATTATAGGATCAAAATAGATCTTTCGGTAGAGGAAAGCAACAGTATTTCAAGATATAGAATCATTCATATGATCAACAATTTCAGGAATCAGGGTTCTGAGCTTTAAGCTCCACAATAACATAATCAACTCTTTTTAAAATAGTATAAACCATTTTCATTTCCAAAAATCAATTTACTGAACAAAAGTTTCAGTTCCCTTTTAAATAATCATTTAGAACCCTTGATTGGATCACTTATCTTTCCATTTCATTATATACGGGTGATCAGCCCGTATCGACCTCCATTCCGGTCTTTAAGGTACCATTCGGCATAATTTCAGCCTTAAATTGGACTAATCCCACTAGCCTCATACCATGACTGGACTAGTCCCACTAGCCTCTTACGTCTCAATCCAATCCATCAGGAATTCATTCGGAAAACCTTGAGTTGGAAAAACAAATAGGTTTTCTAAAATTCATTTTATCATTACCAAGCCTTTGAAATCATTCGGACTTTTCAAGTCGAAACTCATTCTTAATTCAGATTTTAAAGAAACAAAGTTCAGGGAGTGAATCAAAGATACGCAAGGAACAATTCTCAAGAATTCTGTATCAAGGATAACAAGGTACTAAATTTGAAGGATCAGTAATACCTTAGGGATCATTAGGGCGATCAAGAGAAACAGGGTATCATTAACAGAGTTATCCAAGATAATTTAAAGGTTCAATATGATCATGGCATTATGGGAAACTTGAACAGAAAGGCAGATTATCAACGGGTGAAATCAATAGGATTATCAATAACAGGTTATCAAGAACAAAGGGTACTTCAAATCAATATCAGGGTTTCATAAAGCAAGGGTTTCATACTTTAACAGTTCAATACTCTACATGGTATGAACAACATTTCCTTTACAATCATTTATACAAGTAATCAGAGTTACTTGCCTGAAATTGCTTTCCTGAGGGTTGAACTACTGCCACCTAGTATACTTTTCCCTTTCCTAGCCCGAATCCCCTCACGCTCCGAATCTACAATAAAACCAGAAATCTTAATTAGATTCCCAACTCTCGTTCCCGGAACGATCACTCTATACGATAACTCGATTATATTCTTGACTCGAACTATACGAGTATAGCTTATACAAATAAGCACACAACACATAGCACATAGCACAATTCTTTCTTATAGTTTTCATATCCTTATATACCTAGCAATCAAAGCATACTCGCTTGACCTAGGCTATTTCTCAAATCAAACTAACACGACTCTTTTACGAGTACTAGACACATTCACAACCAAACATTTACGTGCATACTATCACTTATATCAATCGACTCAATTCCCTTTTCTTTTATTCCTTAATTCGAATCAAAATAACAATCCAATCAAGCAAAATCAAAGATTTTCATATATAACACTCAATCATTCTTTCAATTACCAAAAATCAAGTTTTGACCTTTATTTCTTATGGCCTATTCGACCTTAACACTTATCACAATCAAGAATCAAACATGCAAAAATAGATTTTGACATGCAAGGTTATATACCACATTTCTTTCTTGTTTTAATCCCCTATTAAATCATTCCATTCATTAAGTCACCAAACCATGCATTACTTAGTGATTTCAACTTAATCAATCCATCAAATCAACATGCATACACTTAATCACCAAGTTATCCCCTTTTTATCTTGTTTTCATTCGGCAAGAACATAATTTTCAACTCAAAGACTAATTACTAGCATGCACTCATTGATCTCCTTTAAAACTATCATGCAATTGCTTTTAAATCATACAAACTTAGTGTTTACCAAGATTATCTCACCAAATTCAATTTCCTTTCTTATTAACTCCAAAAATTCGAGCCCAAACTTAGCATGCAACAATAATTCACTCCTTATTAGTCTAATCACCATCCATCATTACTTTAATCAAGTCTACTCACAACAAACTACTTTAAAGATTCAACCCATTCGGGTTTATCAAGAAAACACACATACAAAGATCAACCTTGATATGCAAAGTCCTATATCACATTTTTAACTTGTTTTAAGCCTTCACTTAGTCATTTAACTCATTTTCATCAAGATTTTCGAAGCACAAAGCCAAACATCACCTAATGACTCGAACCTTAATCAAATTATTCAATCAACATGCATGCATTCACTTAATCACAAATCAATCTCTTCTAAACCCATTTTCTATTCGGCAAACATTCAAAATTCACAATCCAAGAACCAAACATTGACATGCATCACTAACTCCTGTTTTAAATCAACATGCAACTCTATTTCCTACTAATTAAGCTTAGTTCATACCAAGATCAAGTCACAAAATTCAATTTCCCTTTTTATTAGCATAAAGCCGAAGCAAAACTCACATACAAATCATAAAATTTGATTTTCTAAGCAACAATCACTTGCACACATTCATTTTACAACCAAGGAAATCATTTTACCAATCACATACTCAATTTTCAACAAAAGAAGCAAAACCCTTTTTCAAGTTTTCAAGAAATCATAACATGCAACATTAAAATCCAACAATCACATCATGGAAAACCCACCGGCTCTCCTTTGGATCATGGCCGGTGGTGGTCAAACTTGAGAGATTCCATGACGGATCTCCTCTCGAGTTTATGACCTCCACAACCTCTTAAAATCACTCTTATAGTTATGCTTCAAGAAATTGTTTTTCTTAAGCACAACCATAGTGATCACTTCAACAAAACCTTGCAAATACTTACATGCAAATAGGAATCAAGAAGTATACCGAAAATAAAGGCTAAAGGTAGCAATATCTTTGAGTTTGAGTAAGATTTGGGGGTTGCATGCAAGTGAGAGAGATGAGAGATGAGAGGGCCGAGAGGGAGTGAAAGAGAGAGAGAGTGTTCGGGAGAGAGACGAGAGAAAGAAAGAGAGAAGAGAGAAAAGAGAGAATGAGTGCACAAAAGAAAGAAAAGAAAAGAAAGTGGGTTATATATAGCACTTAGAAACAAGGGCAATCTAGTAATTTACCAACTTCCTTTTACACACTCATCCCTTTTTTTTTTACTTAAATGCGATAAAATTCAAATACAAAATATATCTCTCTCGGAAAGTTGAGAATTATTGAAAATGACATTTTTAACGCGTAGGTCTCGAAATTAGCTTTTCATCCATTACTCATAATAAGAATTTGAGCGAGCGGTTGATTTTATATGAATTTCGCAAACTCGCTTTAATAAATACCTTTTCCACATAAAATCAATTTAAAAATGCAAAGACCTACAATTAAATTCACTTATCATTTTTAAAAAGTCTCTAAGACCTCTACGAAGATAACAGAACAAATCCCATGTTTTTATCCATCTCAGATGATTTTATAAAAATGTACGAAGGTTAAATAAACCCTTATGTAAATCACATAATACCTTTAAAATTCACAGAAACTAACACAGAACATATAATCATGCACACAGTCAAGCACTCACACGCATATAGTCACATAACGACTCAGGTCTGATCATAGAATCTATCCCTCTTTAATCTTTATTCCCTTTTTACGCGTACCGGGTCACGTTCAGCCTGACGGCCCGACGCTCAGCGTTTCGAATACGCTTTTCATTACCTTTACCAATCAACACGTCTCTTAAGACGAAATACTTTATTCATTTACTTCACATATAATTCACATTTTATATTATTTAATTTCTATATTAGGACGGGTTCCGTTCTACCTGACGGCCCGAAACCACAGCTTGACTTATAAGCTGACTTTTTAAATTGGAACGTTTTTATCCACGCTCCTTAACTCTAGTATACAGATAAGACAAATAATCACCACTTAATCACATAATCTCATCACATAACACATACTTTACTTTCTTAATTACGACGCAAAATTCTCGGTCGTTACATTTATGTTTCGACATACGGTCCCAGCTCATCCAACTCAAGTGAGTGCTTTTCTTACTAGATGACTTCCACCAGAATTTTGAGAGCGCCTTTTCAATATTCGTCGTGATTTCCATGGGTAACAGAAATACATTCATAGCATAAGATGGTAAAGTTTGGACTACAGACTTGATTAAAATTTCCTTACCAGATCTTGATATGGAACTATTATCCTATCTCTGAATTTTCGTGTTTACTCTATCCTTCAAGTACCCTAAAAGTGCAGATTTGTTTCTCCCTAGTAAATTAGGCAAGCCAAGGTAGGTACTATTGTCATTTGCCTCCATCATTTACAAGACTTGACAGACCTGATGCCTGTTATACTGAATCATATTAGAGATAAAGAATATTGATGATTTCCCTTTATTTACCTGTTGGCCTGATGCTGCTTCATAGATCTCCAACAACTGCAACACCTTGAAGGCTTCCTGAACATCTGCTTTGCAGTAGAAGTACACATCATCCGCGAATAGCATGTGGGAAATTACTAGAGCTCTTCTACACACTTTAATTCCATGCAGCCAATGTTTCCGTTCATAGTTATTGATCAGGGCTGTTAAACTTTCTGCGCAAATAATGAATAGATAAGGGGAGAGTGGATCCACTTGTCTAATACCCCGTGTAGGAATTATTGGACCTAGCTCATACTCTCCGTGCAAAATCGAATAAAATACCGTGGATACTGATTGAATAATAAGATAGATCCACCAATCACTAAAACCCACCTTTTTTAGCATCGATTTCAAAAAGTCCCACTCAATGCGGTCATAAGCTTTACTCATGTCAAGTTTTACCGCCATGTAGCCCTCCTTCTCGTATTTCTTTCTTTTTATGCATTACCTCGTAAGATATCATGATGTTATCTGAAATTAGACGTCCCGGGATGAACGCACTATGAGCTCCGGACACCACCCCTTCAAGAATATCCTTCATTCGATTTGCAATAACTTTTGTAATAATTTTCATCAACACATTACATAAAGCAATGGGATGTAGATCCCCTATTTTCACAAGATTTTTCTTCTTAGGGATGAGTACCATGTGAGTTTCATTTAAACCTTGAGGAAGCACTCCATTATGAAATAAATTTCTTACTAGTTTGATGACATCCTTACCCACCACTGACCAGTGTTTCTGGTGGAAGGCAGGGGTCATACCATTCGGCCCCGGTGCCTTATCCGGATGCATCTGAAATAAGGCTGGACGAACCTCTTCCTCTGTAATTTCTGTTTGGAGTTCTAGGTTCTGAGCATAAGAAATCTTTTGGGACACACAGTTTATCACCTCAGCAGTCGAAGAGTAAGCCGTGCTAAACAGCTCTGTATAGTAGCCTGTAACATGATCTTCAAGGCCACTTTCCCAGCTTAACCATTCTCCATTTTTATTCTGCAGCTTCTGAATCTGATTAGTGCGACGCCTAATGTTATATGAAGCATGGAAGTACTTCGTGTTCTTATCCCCAGATTGCAACCATAATTTTTTTGATCTCTGGAGCCAGTATATTTCTTTCTGATCAAGAATTAAATGGAGTTTTTGTTTGGTCTCTTGATACATTTGTAACGACTGTTCGTCCATTCTACTTCGTAGTTGTTTCATCTGCAGCTTGCACTATTTGATTTTCTTACTGAAGCACCCAATTATTTCTCTCCCCCAAAATGCCAGTTTCTCTCTGTATTGTTGAACTTTATTAGTAATATTAGCTGCTCTGTCGTACTCCCAGTTGTCCTTCATAATCTGGTAGCAAAGTGGCTCCGTCAGCCATGCATTCTCGAATCTGAAGTGCTTCTTACCATTCCAGGTCTGTTTTACGATGGGCTCCAGACAAATGGGACTATGGTCCGAGGGTGAGCCTTCCTTCGTGTACAGCTTTGCAAGAGGGAATATAGACAGCCATGAACTGGAAACAACAGCCCTGTCCAGTCTTATATCAATCCAAGCAACCATATTCCTACCCCGTTCCCATGTAAATTGGTGGCCATTAAGAGGCAAGTCTTGCAGAGCTATGTCCACCAGAACCCTGTTAAAGCCGTCAATCAAATGTTGAGGATAAGCAGCCCCACCTTTCTTATCTTGTTGAGAGACTATATTATTTATGTCGCCAATAATACACCAAGGTAAGTTTGAATCGCGTGCTAGATTCCGTAGTAAATCCCATGTTCTGCGTCTCCTAGATCTGTTGGGCTCCCCGTAGAAACCAGTCAACCTCCAAGTTTACATATTACTTAGTCGGAGCTCAACATCAATGTGATTTTGAGATAAACTGAGTAGATTAACTTGCTCGTTTTCTCTCCACAACAAGGCCCGACCCCTGCTGCGTCCCAGGGGTTCAACAATAATCATCCCTTGAAACTTTAGACTCGACCTGATTCGTTCCATTTGATCTTTACTACTTAACGTCTCACAAAGAAAAATAACAGAGGGTCTTTCTTGACTAACAGCGTCTTTTAGGAACTGAATTTTCCGGGGCGACCCCAAGCCTTGGCAGTTCCAACTAAAAGTACTCATGAGGAGTGGCGGGCCTGCACTACAACACCTGCCAACAACAATTTTTTTTTGGTTCTCATTAATTTCAACTTGTGGGCTCATGATAATGTCCAAGTCCGTAGTACTACTCCCGTTGGGCCCAACTTCATTATCCATCCTTCTACGTTTTGGTCCGTTTATCACCAGGGCCTTATTTTCTAGCTCATCAATTATGGGTCCCTCTTTCAACGAATTATTATCCTGATTGATTGCTACTATATTTATATTTCTGTTGGGACTTGCAAATAGGATCCCTTGATTGATTCCGTTACTGGCTCCAGCTTCTTTTCTGTTACTCATATCTGTTATTCCTGGATTCCCTCCTTGATAATTCAAATTAGCACCAATTTCGGTAACAACCTTGTCAACTCTGTCGGTCACCGTACTACTCACCGGAGCCGCCCCTCCCGTTCTAAGCCACTTACTTCCTATGGTATGATTTCGCCGACGAGGCTCAGCACGCATCCAAGAACCATAGGGTTTTTCGATCTGGTCCTCCGGTGTGTCAAACAACTTGGCGCAGAACTTGTCACTATGGCCTAGCAAACCACAGATAAAACAAAAAGTTGGGATCCCCTCAGACTTAAAGTTGACCCAGCACCAGTTTGCTACATTTTTCTTTAACTTCATCCTCCTCTTCAACGGATTATCAATCGAAATTGTAACACGAACACGCAGATACTCCCTCCAAACCCCTATGATATTTTTTGCATCTAATTCCACAAATGTACCAATATAGTCTCCTATATCCCGTACCACCCGTTGCGACATAAATCCAGCCTCCATATCGTGCAGTTGTACCCATATATCTAATTTGTTGATGGGCGATGTTCTTGGGTTGTCTCCTTTTTTCAGCCTTGCAAATAACAAATGGAATCGTCAAAAAGTCCACGAACTTCCATCTATCACCCTCTTGATGTCTATTTCGTGGTAGAACTGGAATAAGAATCTATTAGCCTCCAATTGTTTAACATACATCCATTTTCCTGGTCGCCAAAGTCACGCCATCTTGTGCTGCATCACCTGATAATCGATGGGTGACTCGGTAAGAAACCGCCCAACAAGACACCATCTTGTATCCACTTCGCCCAGGCCCCCTTCCTTTTCATCATTAGTTATACCTCCGTGTTCCTCCTCTTCCAAACTTGTTAGTCCCTAACAATGCAACAAGAATTACAGAAGGGGGGTTGAATGGAATTCTTAAAACTTTTTCTGAATTATAAAATGTTCTAACTTAAGATATATATATATGACAGTGTTTTGATTTGCAAAGTGCAGAATAACAAGTTAAATATGAATCAAAACACAAAGTAATAAAAACACAAGTCTTTAAAACTTTCTGGTGGATTAGAATGTATCCACCAAATATATATATATATATATCAAGAGAACTCTGTGAAGCTTGAATAGCTCACAGCCGCTTATAAATAAGAACAACTAAACTTACAGAGAAATGCTAAGGATACAGCTTACAAATGTTTCTCTGAGAAAATATTTGCTTAGTCTTCTTGTTGTTCTAACTGCTACTCTTGGTTTATATATCACCAAGATTATACAGTAATAAGGCAAGATAATAAAACAAAACCTATCAAGTCTAATACTATGCTACTTCATTACTCTATTCCAGCATCTTTGAATATCTTCATAATAGCATGAAAATGGCAATGCTTCTTTGTTCTCAAAAAGCCAGTTGAATAGGCTTCCACATTCCTTTTGCATACACTCGACGCATGTGACTATGTTGTCACTATCAACAGATGTTTGAATTGATTATCCGTCGGGTACATGATCATCCGTCGGGTTGCCTTGTTGATCATCCGTCAAGTAGCATTGTTGATTATCCGTCGGGTTGCCTTGTTGATCATCCATCGAGTAGCATTGTTGATTATCCGTCGGGTAGCTATTTGGCACTTGACTTCATTTTATTTATGCAGAATTACAAGACATCATCTATGTACAATTAATCAACATATTTTGTATATCTAATTAAAGTCAACATGACTTATATGCTACTACATAATCTAAACAAAGGTGTTTGCAGAAATTTACTACATGACTTATTGTTACATAAGCTACTCACTCGACGGATGTCAAATTATCATTCGTCGGGACTATATTGAGTCATCCGTCGGGACTATATCTGCTTATCCGTTGAGTGCTACATTTTTCACTAAGTTAAATCTACTAAGGTGTTTTGTTAATGAAATCATCAAGTTCACAACATATACACAAGAATCTCCCCCAATTTATGTCTACTAGAATTGTAGCCATAAATTAAGAGAAACTTGATGATAACAAAACACCTTAAAAATACAACTTTAAATGGAAGTAGATAAAACTGTAAAGTGCTGCAATTAACAAAATGTACAAGGATTTGCTCATAGTCATTTTCAAGGTGCTCCTCTGGCCTGAGCAGATTAATCTATTTCCTTGAAGATTTGGATCTCTTTCCAAGCTTTCTATTGTTTTCTTCTATTTGATTTTGGAGCTGTCTGTATAATTCCAGTTCATTAGATTCTGAGAGATTTAGCATTTCTTGCATTTCCAAAAGAGTCTCATTGCTGGAGATGCTCAATTGGTCTTCTAATATGAAGAATCTTCTGACTCCTTTATCATCCATGAATTCCATCAGCCAGTAGGGCCTTAGATGCACTCTACTCCCTGTGTAAGGAATAGTTAGAGTCTTTGGGAGTGCATCTTTGGCTCTAATACTCCTTAGTTCTTCAATCTTCTTTAGAACAAGTCTTCTAGCTGTCACATTGAATCCAAAGTTCTTCTTAAAGGATAAATAAACCTTTATCAGCACAGATTGGCTTTCCTGAAGGATCCTGTGAAGTGGCCACTGAATCTCTTTTCCTCCCTTGTACTTGAATACTAACCTTTCAGGTAGATTCCTGTAAGCCATTATAGAGGTTTAAATCTGAGAATTCCTTGATGTCACAGATGTACATGATGTCTCCCTTGTTAACTTTGGTTTAAGCTTTGGTTGGGGACTTGGATTTGAGAGTTGAGGGCTTCACTTTCTTGATTGCTCTGGTCTTTGTCTTCTTTGGCTTCATGAAGTGAGGTAGATTGAGTTCAAGTATTGGTAGACTATCCCAGTCTATTGGTTCATCCTTTAGAATGATAGGTTCACCATGGAAATTCTTGGATAGATCTATCTTGAATTCTTCATGTGCCACAGAGGGCATGGATGTTTAAGTTGTTGTAGAAATAGACTCTTTGGGAAAGTACCCTTCAATCTCCTCATCACTGAAATCCAATTTTCTCTTGATTCTTTTCTTGTACCTTGGCTTCTTTGTCTGTAAAGGTTCATTTTGCATTACTTGATCTTGAGATTCAACAATTTCAGATGGTTGTTCAGAAATTTGTTGTGTGGGTTTCACAGCTTGCAACTTGCTCCTTCTTTTGTTTGACCTTTTTAGCACTAGAGCAGTTTGCTTCTTTTCTTACTTCAATCTTTCCTTTTCTTCTCTCTTTACTTCAGAAAATTGAGGGTGTCCAGCCACCACACAAATTTCCTTACCATTCCTGAAAACTTTAGCAATTCTTCTTTTCAATGCGGAATCAGCTGGATCCTTGTAGAATGCTATAGACCTGGCCAACAGCTTCTTTTCATCAGGCTTTGGTGTCTCATACACTGTGTCCAAGGGGTTCTTTAGTGAAGATTTTAGATAGTTCACATTTGGCTTCAAAATTAGCTTAGCCTTTGGAGATTTGATGCAGGATGGCTGTCCTCTTTCCAGATTATTCATGCTCATTTCATTCACAGAGATTTTCTAGACTTGAGAGTGATGAATGGCTGATTTTTCTGGCTTCTTTACTAACCCAAACCTCTTTTGTATATCCTCATCAATTTTCTCCCAGTTGATTGGGCTCAACTGTTTCTTTTCAGCTACTCTCAATGTGGCTGCTGCTTCATTTATCAGATCAATGTTGTTCTTAGTTGGTGGCTTAGGGAAAGTAATTGTGGGCATAATTACTTTGCTAACTTGAATGTTAAGCTGCTTCTCCCCCTCACTTGAGCC
Organism: Apium graveolens; assembly: GCF_009905375.1. Lineage (NCBI taxonomy): Eukaryota > Viridiplantae > Streptophyta > Magnoliopsida > Apiales > Apiaceae > Apium > Apium graveolens. Next base: position 66,928,781 of record NC_133649.1, read on the forward strand.
TTTCTCCCCCTTTTTGTTATCATCAAGTTGTGTGGGAGGGAGTTGAGGAGCCACCAACTGTTGAAGAAGTGCAGTCTGAGCTTCTTGATTGGTGAGTATCTTGGCCATTGACTTCTCTACAACAGAAAGTCTTGAGTCCATGGCCTCAACTTTCCTATTGAGATCAGCCTCCTTCCTTAGCTTTTGATCAATTTCAGTCATGGTGGTTGTTAGGCACAAAACACGCGCTAATAATTCACGCAAGTATACGATGTTCGCAAGTAGTATAAGATATAAATCAGATTCGTTCCCAAAGAGACTCAAACTAATTATGTTCAATTAACACTTACTCACCAATGTATGATTACTTCTCAAGGTCAAGACAATAACACTTAAATTTGGTTAACTAATTATTAACTACAATTAACTATGAAAATTAAACACTTAATTGACACTTAAATTAACAATATTAAATACACATGAGATCATAACTTCATTACTACTTCCTTCAATAGTTATCGTTATTACCCTTAGCATGAAACGGTGATGATATTAATCGAATAACACGAAACTCATAAAAGCCAACTTTCGTTGTACTAATACCATTCTACCAAACATCCACAATTAAGATAGAAGTTGAATAGGCATCAATTATGTTGAGACCCTATATGTCTACAGAATTTGACAACATAACGGTTTAAGCACAAGTTATTCTTTATGATTACACAGGGCAAGTAAAACAGTTAGAGTTACCCACTAATCATGCATACACATACATGAAGCTATGCTAGCATGGCAATTTCTAAACCTCAAGATCCACCGTCGCTTCACAGAAGATTAACAGACTATCTTATATATTCGTGACGCACATAAGACGAATAAGCGCAACCTATGCTAGATATCATACAATCATCACACACTAAGGTATTAAACAACTAACTAAAGAAATCCATAGTAAATTCGTTACGACCCCATGATCACGATTATCCCATGATAGAACTCATCGTCACCATGGGTTCATATGAAAACATGATAATAACACATAATATAAACTAATAAAAATACTTATTAAAACCAGAGTACGTCACAAGAGTAATAAGGTTCAAAGTAAAGAAAACTAGCATCCACTGATACAACGAATAAAAGATTCACAAGAAAACGTATGCTTCCTCTTCTTCATTGTGATATGCTAAAACGGTCTTCTTCCTTCTCTCCTTGCTCCTTGCTTGATACCACGCTTTTTGTGAAACATCTCTGAAAACTACTTATATAGAAGCCCACAAGAACCAGCCGTCTCAGAATTCCAACAGAATAAGGATGATAAAATTCAGTACAAAAATTCTCATCCCTGAGCGGCCGCCCAGCATTCCTGAGCGGGCGCCCAGCATCCTGAGCGGGCGCCCAGCATCCTACTAGAAAATTTCTCATTCTGCTCCCGATTTCTGCTGTGTTCTGCTCCTAACTTCCCACAACCAATTCCAAGCACTTCCCTAGGCTTATTTCTGATGAATTCTTCCTACATACGCAAGTTATACCCTGAAATGCAAAAAACACTAGAAAAATGCATCAAATACACAAAATACCTGATTTCAAGACATCAATTCAAGCCATTATAAGACGTTCTAAGTGGTATAAAATGCCACTTATCAGTGGTTGTAGGGAGTCTAGTATCCATCCTCTCCATGACATCTTGCTTGACTTCATAAATTTCCTGCTTGATTGCATCCACACTCTGACTGTGTTGGAGGGCTTGAATTTTATGCAGCTGGCGTGCTTCAAGATGTGCTATGAGTAGCTTCTTTGTGCTAGCATTGGAAGACGCCTAAATGGCTGCTTGGGTGTAATGAATTAGATTGAATAGAGTTGATTGGAGATGTGAGTAGGAATATTCTTTTGTAAGCATCTAGGCAAGAACAACTGTATCTCCCCCTATGTCCATGCTGTCTTCCTCATCATCCCCATCAGCATCCCCAAAGGAAGCTTCATCCAGTTAAAAATCACTGCCAATGTTGGAAGGCATAGCAGTGATTGCATCCTTTGCTCTTTGTAAAGATTGTGTAGTATGCACCAAGTTCAGCAATCTTTCAGCCTCCTCATTGCCCTGTACAGCTAGAGTTTGGTAAGCTGTCACAGGGTGAGTAAATGTCTCAGTATCCAGGGAAATAAAATCTATAACAACTTGATATTGTTGCTGAAATAGCCTTTCCCTTTCTACATCATTGACATTCATTGACTCACTTGCAATGGTTTCCATCCTTATCACTCCTGACCCTGTATTTCTCTCTTGATCTCTCTTTTGTTGCATCAAGGTCTCACCTTGGCTCCCCACCCTCACACCCTCACCTTCACCATATAAGGTGGGACTCCTCACACTCACTTTTGTCAATCCTGAAGAAATGGATTGCATTTGTTCACTCTTTTCCTCTCCTTTTTCCTGGGAGCAACCCAGACTCTCACTCATTTTACTCCCTCCCCTCAATCCTATGAGTGATTGCACTACTATTAAGTCTTATGCACTTGTAATAATTGATGAAATTTGAAGCTGTGCAGAGACACTCGATAGATAAGGAATACCCCTCGGGTCAGTAGTTTGACTATCCGACGGATAACTGCTGTTAAGCTTATCTGTCGGGATACAATCACTACTTGACGGATGAACAATATCCATCAAGTGAGTAGAAATGAATGAGTTTGGAGTGGAAAATATTATGGACTCTGTGCAGATTAATGAAAATTTTGGTATAGATGTCTCAACAGTTTCAGAAAGAAATGGCAAGTGAGCGAATAAATCATCTAGAAGATGATGCTCACTTGCTTGAATTTTTGGCTTCTACAAGAGAGTTAAAGATGGAGAATTTGGAAGTGATGTGTTTATCATGTCAACATCCAAAGAGTATGTGGGAGAATTTGGTGTTTCAGGGGTTTCAATTATTAGAGATTTTGGCTGTGACTCCACATTTATTGGAGCCACATCAACCTAACTTTGAGAAGGTACAGTGACTGTGTCTTTAGCACCAGGTTGCACTGTGTGTGAACCCTGTGCATCCTCAAGGGTCTTTGGTTTCTTCTTTCTAGTATAAGTTTGGGGTGAGCTTGTGGCCCTTACCCTTTTGGCCTGTGCTCTTGGTTGAGAGCTTTGTTCAATAGCCACATCCTTTTAGGAGGATGCAACTAGTAATGAGCTTATGTCCTTATTAAGCACTGCAGTTTGTTGGGAAACTGCAGTGTGGCTAGGCTAGGAAACACTCACCTCTCCAACCTTATCCTTAGGGTTTCTTTGATGTTCACCCTGTCCCTCACCTTTTTTACCCACCTTCACACTCCCCTCTTTTGGTTTGGTGGATTTCACAACTGGCATCTTTTGAGAGACACCAGATGGGGCTTTCTTTGTCTTTGATTTTGAGATTTTGGTTTTGGTAGCTTGGGAAGGCAACTGTTTGGTCAATGACACAGTTGCCAAAGCTACACTGGAATGCAAAAAAGTTTGTGAGGCTGGAAGAGTGGAGACAGTTGAACTTACCTCACTTACCTGAGGTGCCTCAATAACTGGAAAATAGAAGAGTGGCACCTCTTTGTGATGGTTTGCCCTGTTCAAATCTGCAATGATTCTCCTTTCTTGAACCCAACAATCTAATTTGTTGGTTGGGTTCTCAAGCGCAATATCCCCAGAGAGGTGGTTAGCAAGCATCATTAAAAATCTAGCATAGTAAACATTTTTACCCCTCCTATTTAGCTCCCCTAACTTAAACCCTAACTCAAATATGACAAGATCGCTAAATTTGAAAAATTTATCAGTTACTAGCATGTAAAGCATGTTAAGCATAGAGATATTGACTGAATCAAAATTACTAATTTTACCAGAAAATACCTTAGTAACTACATCACATAGATAACTCCATTCCTTCCTAAGACCCAACCTCCTAATTTCATTTAATTTAGAAGTAGAGAGTGCATATCCCATGGAGTTAAGCATATTAACAATGTCTGTGTGTGGAGAAGTTACAGTATTATCAGGAATTTTGAAACATGCTTTAACAATATCACTATTAACACAGAATTCCTTACCTTTAATAGTGAAAGTAATAGTCTTATCAGTTGAGTTGTATGTTGCAGTCGTCCACATTTCTTCAACAACCTCACAGTAAATGGTGGGTGATTCCAGCATGACATAGTTGAGTTTGCAGTTCTTCATAAAATCCATCATTTTGTGGTAGTCCCCAGACTACTGAATTCCCTTATTCACTAAAGTTGTGAAGTTTTTCTTCTCGTAGATAAATCCAGTTTGAGACATGATCTTGACGACTGGTGCCATTGTTAGAGAGTAAAAACTTGCAGAGAGATAGTAAGTGCTTTTGAGAAAGAGAGAAGTTAGAGCAGATGATTTGAGAATGATAAAAGAAGAGTAGTGAAAATGAATTGTGTTGAAAACCTTGGATTTGTTGTAGTTGGAGAGAAACAAGATGTGCTTGCAGAAGCTTCTTAGTGCTAGCATTTTTGGATGATTGAAGGGCAGACTGTGTTTGAATGATAAGGTGGATGAGTGTGGTCTTGAAATGATGTTCATCACATTTCTTGGAGAAGGCCCATGATGGCATGCCTGATCTGGAACTAGGGCCTACTTCTCCCCCTATGTCCATTGGCTGTTCTTCACTTTCTTCATCCTCACCACCAAAGAAATCTTCTGAACCACCAGTCTCATAGTCAATATCACCAGCTGAAGAGGGCAGAGCTGTGATTGCATCATTTTCTCTTTGTATAGACTATGTAATGTGCACCAAATTTAGCATCCTCTCTGCATTATCATTTCCCTGTCCATCTAAAAGATGATATGATGGAATAGGGTGAGTAAATATCTCAGCATCCAAGAAGGTAGAATCTATAACAGCTTGACTTTGCTGAAATAGTCCCTCCCTGTTTGCATCTTGGACATTCATTAACTCACCTGCAATGACATCCACCCTTATATCTCATGTACCTGAATTTCTCTCATTATCTCTCTTTTCTTGCATCAAGGTCTCACCTTGGCTCCCCACCCTCACACCCTCACCTTCACCATCTAAGGTGGGACTCCTCTCACTCACTTTTTCCAGTCTTGAAGAAATGGACTGCATAAGATTACTCTTTTCCTCTCCTTTTTCCTGGGAGCAACCCAGACTCTCACTCAAATCACTCCCTTCCCTCAGTCCTAGGAGTGATTGCACTACTACTAAGTCTTCTGCACTTGTAAGAATAGATGAAATTTGAAGCTGTGCAGAGACACCCGAAGGATGAGGAATATCCATCGGGTTAGCAGTTTGACTAGCCGATGGATGACTTCTGTTAATCTTATTCATCGGGATACAATCACTACTCGACGGATGATAAATATCCATCGGGATAGAAGAAATAATTGAATTTAGAGTGGAGACTATTTTAGACTCTGTGTAGATTGATGAAAATTTTGGCACAGATGTCTCAACAGTCTTAGAAAGAAATGACAAGTGAGCCAATAAATCATCTAGAAGATGATGCTCACTTGCATGGATTTTGGCTTCTCCAAGAGAGTTAAAGATGGAGAATTTGGAAGTGATGTGTTTATCATGTCAACATCCAATGAGTATGTGGGAGAATTTGGTGTTTCAGGTGCTTCAGTTATAAGAGATTTTGGTTGTGACTCCACATTTATTGGAGCCACATCAACCTGACTTTGAGAATGTGCAGTGACTAGGTCTTTTGCACCAATTTGCACAGTGTGTGAGCCCTGTGCATCCCCAAGGGTTTTTGATCTTTTCTTTCTAGCATAAGTTTGTGGTGAGCTAGTGTCCCTACCCCTCTTGGCCTGTGCTCTTGGTTGGGAGCTTGTTACAATGCTAACATCCTTTTGGGAGAATGAAACCAGTAATGAGCTAATATCCTTATTAACAATCACAGTTTGTTGGGAATCTGTGGTCTGGCTAGGTTTGGGTATACTTTTCTCACCAGCCTTATCGTTAGGGCTTCTTTGATTTTCACCCTGTCCCTCACCTTTCTTGCCCACCTTCACACTCCCCTTTTTAGGTTTGATGGATTTTGCAACTGATTTCTTTTAAAAGAAATCAGAGGGAGCTTTCTTAGCTTTGGATTTAAGAACTTTTGTTGGTTTGGTAGGTTGGGTAGGCAACTGTTGGGTCATTGACACAGTTGCCATAGCTACACTAGAAAGCAAAGAAGTTTGTGAGGTTGGAAGAGTGGAGACAGAAGAAATTACCTCACTTACCTGAGGTCCCTTCATTACTAGAAAGTAGTATAAGGGAACCTCCTTGTGATGGTTTGCTCTGTTTAAATCTGCAATTATCCTTCTTCCTTGAACCCGACAATTTAACTTGTTGGTTGGGTTCTCAATCACAATATCTTCAATAAGATGGTTAGAAAGCATCATAAAGAATCTAGCATAGTAGACACTTTTACTTCTCTTATTGACCTCTCCTAACTTAAAGCCTAACTCAAACAAAACCAAATCACTGAAATTAAAGTACTTATCAGTAACTAGCATGTAAAGCATGTTAATCATAGAAATGTTTATAGAGTCAAGGTTACTAACTTTACCAGAAAACACCTTGGTCACTACATCACACAGGTAGTGAGTGTATAGCCCATGTAATTAAGCATATTAACAATGTCATTGTCTGTGTGTGGAGAAGTTACAGTATTATCAGAGATCTTGAAGCATGCTTTAACAATATCACTATTTATGCAAAACTGATTACCTTTTAGAGTGAATGTGATGGTCTTTTATGTCGAGTTGTACACTGCAGTTTTCCATGTCTCTTCAACAACCTCACGGTAAATGGTGGGTGATTCTAGCATGGCATAGTTGAGTTTGCAGTTCTTCACAAAATCCATCATTTTGTGATAGTCACCAGACTGTTGAATCTCCTTGTTCACCAAAGCTGAGAAGTTGTTTTTCTCATAGATATAACCGGTTTGAGACATGATTTTCACTACATGTGCCATTGTTAGAGGTTTGGAATTTGCAGAGAGAGTTTGATTTTGAGAAGAAAGAAATTAGAGCAATTGAATCTTGAGAATGATAAAAGAAATGTATAAAAGTGAATTTGCTTTTATACTATCTCAGAAAATAAATAAAGTAACCAATAAGAATTGCCCAAATTAGCCTTTTAAAAATAAACTGTAAAAATTCCATCAATTATCCGTCGTGTTATGCTTATAAACTTTAAGTATACTCGATGGATAATGTTCAGGGAATGAACGGCTAAAAATAAGACAATTTGACGGATGAGGATAAATCAGTTATCCGTCGAGACATAAAATATTCCAAAAAAATAATTGATTTTATTAACAGATTATATATCGACGGATGATCAAACTCGATGGATAATGATCATCCGTCGAGATGTAAATTTTAAATTAGCCAAAATTTCATCCAAGACCGAAAAAATAATTAAATTTCTGGCTACATTACAACTTGTAAATTATCTGTAAAGATTCAAGAGTAATTTAGCATACCTGACTCACCTACCAACCTTGAAAAGGTGGATTCATCCAGTGGCTTGGTAAATATATCTGCAAGCTGCTTTTCACTTGGAACAAAATGTAGTTCCACAGTACCATTCGTTACATGTTCCCTGATGAAGTGGTACTTGATGTCTATGTGCTTTGTTCTTGAATGTTTTACTGGATTTTCAGTGATGGCAATTGCACTTGTGTTATCACAGAAAATAGGAATCCTTTCCACTTGCAGACCATAGTCTAGCAATTGGTTTTTCATCCATAGAATCTGTTCACAGCAACTGCTAGCAACAATATATTCAGCTTCAGCTGTAGAAGTTGAAACTGAATTTTGCTTTTTACTGAACCAGGACACAAGCTTGTTTCCTAGAAATTGAGAGGTTCCTGTTGTACTTTTTCTATCAATTCTGCAACCTGCATAATTTGGATCTGAATAACCAGTTAGATCAAAACCAGAATCTCTAGGGTACCAAATGCCAATTTTTGGTGTTCCCTTGAGATATCTGAAAATTTTATTAATAGCTACTAAATGAGATTCTCTAGGATCAGCCTGAAATCTAGCACAAAGGCATGTAGAAAACATTATATCTGGCCTACTAGCTGTTAAGTACAGAAGTGAGCCAACCATGCCTCTATAACTTGAAATATCCACAGACTTTTCAGTAGTGTTTAATTCAAGCTTAGTTGTAGTGGCCATGGGAGTTTTTTTAGATGTGCAATCCATTAGATCAAACTTCTTTAAAAAATCATAAATGTATTTAGTTTGACTAATGAACATTCCATCACTAACTTGCTTAACTTGCAAACCAAGAAAGCAAGTTAGTTCTCCCATCATGCTCATTTCATACTTACTTTGCATCAATTTGGCAAAAGGTTTGCAAAGTTTTTCATCTGTAAAGGCAAAAATAATGTCATCTACATAAATTTGAACAAGTATACTAGAGCCATTAACATTTCTAAAGAGTAAAGTTTTGTCTACAGTACCTCTAGTGAAGTGATTCTCTAAAAGAAACTTTGACAAAGTGTCATACCAGGCTCTAGGTGCTTGCTTCAGTCCATAAAGTGCTTTCAAAAGATAGTAGACATATTCTGGAAAATTTGGATATTCAAAACCAGGAGGCTGACTTACATAGACTTCCTCCTCCAAATCTCCATTCAGGAAGACACTTTTGACATCCATTTGATAGACCTTGAAATTGGCATGGGCTGTATAGGCTAAAAAAATTCTGATGGCTTCAAGTCTTGCAACACGGGAAAAAGTTTCATCAAAATATATTCCTTCTTGTTAACAGTAGCCCTTAGCAACCAATCTAGCTTTGTTCCTGACCACTATGCCATTTTCATCCATCTTGTTTCTGAATACCCATTTGGTGTCTATTGGATTCTTTCCTTTAGGCTTGGGTACCAACTTCTATACCTTATTCCTTTCAAATTGGTTTAGCTCCTCCTGCATAGCTAAAATCCAATCAGGATCCAATAAAGCTTCTTCTACCTTTTTTGGTTTTTCCTTAGAGAGGAAGCTTCTATATATACATTCTTCTTGAGTGGCTCTCCTTATTTGAACTCTAGAAGATACATCACCAATGATGAGCTCAAAGAGGTGATCCTTTGTCCATTTCCTTTGTTGAGGTAGATTAGCTCTAGAGGAAGAGGCCTCATTGTTGTCTTGATGTGTGTTTGAGTTTTGATTATTAGAAATTCCCCCTGAGTTAATGGATCTTTGATTTGAGAAAGGGGAACTTTCTGTAAGTGATCTATTCTGACCTTCAGCTTCTTTTGATGACCCGACGGATGGTGAATTTTGAGTACTGACGGATGAAGCTGGTTGTCTCCCGACGGATAAAGCAGGTTGTCTCCCGATGGATGAAGCATTTTGCAACTGGACAGATGTTGAATTTTGTGCTTCATTGGTAGTGGATTTTTCTGCATTATCCTTTGATACTATTTCTTGATCACTTTCATCATCACTGTCATCACTAACCATCTCCACATTATCAAATTTGAGGCTTTCATGGTAATCTCCATCTTGTAGTCCTTCAATCTTTTTTATCATCAAACACAACATGTATTGATTCCACAACAATGTTGGTTCTCAGATTGTAGACTCTGTATGCTTTACCAACAACATATCCAACAAAAATTCCTTCATTTGCTTTAGCATCAAACTTCCCATTCTGATCAGTTTTATTTCTCAAGATATAACATTTGCAGCCAAAGACACAAAGAAAATTTAGAGTTGGCTTCTTGTTCTTGAACAATTGATAGGGAGTCATGCATTTTGCTTGATTAACCAGAGAAATATTCTGAGTGTAGCATGCAGTATTTACAACTTCAGCCCGGAAATATGTTGGTAATTTAGATTCTTCAAGCATTGTCCTTACAGCTTAATAAGTGATCTGTTCTTTCTTTCTACTACTCCATTCTGTTGTGGAGTTCCTGCTACTGAAAACTCATGCAAAATCACATTTTCTTCACAAAATGCTCTCATGACAGAATTCTTGAACTCAGTTCCATTATCACTCCTGATTCTTCTAACTTTGAAATCAGGATGATTGTTGACTTGTCTTATGTGATTGATGATGATTTCACTAGCCACATCTTTGGACTTAAGGAAATATGTCCAAGAGAACTTTGAGAAATCATCTATAATTACTAAGCAAAATCTTTTCCTTGAAATGGACAACACATTGAATGGTCCAAATAAATCCATGTGTAGCAGTTGCAAAGGTTCTTCAATTGTTGAATCAAGCTTCTTTCTGAATGATGCTTTAATTTTCTTTCCCTTTTGGAAAGCATCACACAGTCCATCCTTAGAAAACTCCACTTGAGGAATGCCTCTAACTAGTTCTTTCTTTACAAGTTCATTCATGATCTTGAAGTTTAGATGAGATAGCTTCTTGTGCCATAGCCAACTTTCATCTTGACTTGCTTTACTGAGAAGACAAGTAACAGATTCTGCATTTGATGAGTTGAAGTCAGGTAGGTACACATTCCCTTTTCTCACTCCAGTGAGAACCATTTTGTTGCTTCTCTTGTTTATCACAACACAGGCTTCTGAGTTGAAGGTTACTGAATTGCCTTTATCACACAGCTGGCTGATACTCAACAAATTATGCTTGAGACCATCCACTAAGGCAACCTCCTCAATGATGACATTTTCTTTTGAAATCAAGCCATATCCCACAGTATAACCCTTGCTGTCATCTCCAAAAGTAATACTTGGGCCAGCTCTCTCCTTGAACTCTATGAGCAGGGTAGAATCACCAGTCATGTATCTTGAACAGCCACTATCCAAGTACCACATATTCTTTCTATTTCCCTGCACACATTAAAATCAAATCAATTTGATTTTGGTACCCAAGTTTCCTTGGGTCCTGCCTTGTTAGCTTTCTTTTTCTTTTTCTTAAGTTTGATCTCATTTAGCTTGGGGATATCAGATTCATCGAGTTGGACCTTTGAAACCATTCATTATAACATAATTATCATGCACATTTTGATTAACAGGAAATGGCAAGCTATTAGTAAACATGTTATTCCAGTAGGGCATGCTAAATGGCATTTGAGGCATACTAAATGCAGCATAATAAGGATTGGGTGCAAATGGCATATTAGCAAATTGTGGATTCATATTCTGTGTAGACATAGCATTCATAGGCATAGAAGGCATGACATTCATGTTGGGAAAAGGAGCTGGCACAGATATAGAAGTAGGCATGGCATTTTTGCAGTTAACAGATAGATGATTTACACTACCACACTTAACACAGATTTTTTCTTGGAGCATATTTATCAGGTGTGTAGTTGTTATGTTGGTTAATCCCTACTTTACCATTTCTATTGTTTTTCCTTTTAGCCTCTGTCTTAAACTCAATCTTTTCTAACCTGTCATTCAATTGCTTGATAAACAGATGACCAACATTCACTTTCTTTTCCTTCTTCACTTGACTAGATTCTCCTGAAATGAAGTTTTTGGAAACTGATCCATATTTTTCATTTAACTTGGCAAGTTTGGCTTTACTCACAGGTTTGCTCACAGCCGATGGATGAGGATTTATGTCACTCATCGGATAATTCTTTTGATTATCCGACGGATGACTCTCATCATCCGTCGAGTCCATATCTGTTAGCAATCCTTCAACCAAATTGGATTCTAGCTTCTCCTTATTCTTCTTCCAGGCTGCATCACAAAAGGACTCAATACCTTGAACTTTGGTGATTTGAGCATGAACATCTCTAGATGTTTTCCATGCCTTAATCACCTCCTGTTCTCGTTCAAGCTGCTTTTCAAGATCTCTTATTTCTTCAAGGACTCAATTAATTCATCCTTAGCAATCTTACACTTAATTCTCAATTTTTTAAATTCAATGAACTGAGACTCTAGCTTATTATTTCTCTCACTTAAAAATAAGTTATTTTCTTTGATCTTAGCATTTTCCTTAGTGAGTGTAACACGCAAATGATATAATTCTGTAGACATGTCATTTATAGCATCATTACACTCAGCTTTAGATAAATGTGCAAGGTTAGTGGTGATTACCTGATTACTTGAAGAACTTGTCTCTGTTTCATCAGACTTGGCCATTAGGGCTAGATTAACATAGCTGACATCCTCATCCTCATCCAGACCATCTGTTGCCCAATCATTTTCTTGTGTAATGAAAGCCCTTTCCTTTTGTTTGAGCAACTCAAAATATTTCTGTTTATAATCCACAGGCTCAAACTTCATTTTGCTGGAATCTGACTTTCTACACTCACTGGCAAAGTGCCCTGCCAAGCCACATTTGAAACATTTGAATTTTGATTTATTCACCATGTTTCTATTTGGCTTAGCTGCTCCAAAGTTCTTCTTGAACATGAGCTTTGCAAATCTTCTGGAAAGAAATGCTAGATGTTCATCAATGTCATCCATATCAGCTTGGCTCAAAGAATCTTCATTTTTTGCTACCAGCCCCTTGCCCTTATTTTCACAGACCTTTGAAGTAGACTCAACAACTTCTATCTTCATCTCCTTCTCTTTCTCTAGCTCATCAACCAGTGCAATGGACCCTCCTTTCTTTCTCCCTTTTCCATTCTTTCATCTTGCTCTATTTCAAGCTCATATGTCTTTAGAATGCCATACAGTCTCTCTAGTGTAAACTCCTTGTATTCTTGTGAGTTTCTCAAAGAGAATGTAATTGGTTTCCATTATTTTTGTAGGGATCTCAGAAATTTGAGGTTAGAATCTTTCATTTGGTAGACTCTTCCATGCAACTTTAGAGCATATAGTAGCTTTTGAAATCTACTAAAGATATCAGTTAGAGTTTCACCTTCTTCAAAGTGGAAATGCTCATATTACTGAATTAGTAACTGCATCTTGTTTTCTCTAACTTGTTCAGTGCCATCACAGATAATCTGAATTGTATCCCAAACTTCCTTGGCAGTTTTGCAATTGATGATGTTGTCAAACATGTCACCATCAACTCCATTAAACAGAATATTCATGGCCTTCTTGTCCTTCCTGACTTATTCAATATCAGGATATGAACATTCATGCCTTGGCTTGGGAACTGATGGCTCATTTCCAGTTGCAGCTCTCATTGGTACATGAGGGCCTCTCTCTATGCAATCTACATAGGCCTCATCTTGAGAAAGTAAATAAAGATGCATCTTTACCTTCCAGTGATGGTAATTGTCTTTATCCAGAAAAGGAATCTTGACTTCAACATCCTTCTTGTTCATCTTGTTGTTTGTTGTGATCATTAAACTCTTTGTTCTTTAAGAGCTTGCTCTGATACCAATTGTTAGTCCCTAAAAATGCAACAAGAATTACAAAAGAGGGGTTGAATGGAATTCTTGAAACTTTTTCTGAATTATAAAATGTTCTACCTTAAGATATATATATATATATATATATATATATATATATATATATGACAGTATTTTGATTCGCAAAGTGCGGAATAACAAGTTAAATATGAATCAAAACACAAAGTAATAAAAACACAAGTCTTTAAAACTTTCTGGTGGATTAGAATGTATCCACCAGATATATATATATATATATATATATCAAGAGAACTCTGTGAAGCTTGAATAACTCACAGCTGCTAACAAATAAGAACAACTAAACTTACAGAGATATGCTAAGGATACATCTTACAAATGTTTCTCTGAGAAAATATTTGCTTTGTCTTCTCATTGTTCTAATTACTACTCTTGGTTTATATATCACCAAGATTATACAGTAATAAGACAAGATAATAAAACAAAACCTATCAAGTCTAATACTATGCTACTTCATTACTCTGTTCCAGCATCTTTGAATATCTTCATAATAGCATGGAAATGGCAATGCTTCTTTGTTCTAAAAAACCCAGTTGAATAGGCTTCCACATTCCTTTTGCATACACTCGACGCATGTGACTGTGTTGTCACTATCAACAGATGTTTGAATTGATTATCCATCAGGTACATGATCATCCGTCGGGTTGCCTTGTTGATCATCTGTCGAGTAGCATTATTGATTATCCGTCGGGTAGCTATTTGGCACTTGACTTCATTTCATTTATGCACTTGACTTCATTTCATTTATGCACCTTTGTTTACAAGACATCATCTATGTACAATTAATCAACCTATTCTGCATATCTAATTAAAGTCAACATGACTTATATGCTACTACAGAATCTAAACAAAGGTATTTGCAGAAATGTGCTACATGACTTATTGTTACATAAGCTACTCACTCGATAGATGTCAAATCATCATCCGTCGGGACTATATTGAGTCATCCGTCGGGACTATATCTACTTATCCGTCGAGGCTACATTTTTCACTAAGTTAAATCTACTATGGTGTTTTGTTAATAAAATTATCAAGTTCACAACATATACACAATAAAACTAATCATAGCGAAACCTTCCACCATTTCCTGAAGACTGTTGCGAACCATATCCATGGGATTAAAACTAGATGAACCAGACAAACACTGAACTTAAAACTTTCTGAAACGATAAAGACCTCTCAACGAGAGAACAATACTACCATGTCAAAAGATTAATTACATGGGTTTCTGTTTTTAAGAATTCAATGTTGATGAACTGATTTTTTTTCTCTTCGTTTTTAACCTTTACATTCTTTCTTGTCAATATTTTTTTGATGCCGTTTACAACTTTTAAAAAAATGTAAAATTAAGTATAACGGTTTCGGTAATCTGAAACGCCCATTTAATTAGGGCTCATTTATTAAATTTTGATAATATTTAAAAATATGGACGAGTAATAAATCTACATACCGATGAATAATGTTATTTGTTGAATAAAATATAAAAATTATGTGAACGATACTAACTTGTTTCACATGCACATAGTTGAATTTAAATACTTTATCCGAGAAATTTTTTCTTTTAACTTGTTTGCATCTAGTTTAATTGAATTTTTTATATGTTTCAAAATATTTCTAAGTATTGTTGGGAGAATTCGTAACAACACAAATTCAGAGGTTACTGGAATTACGGAGTAAAATATGTTGATTTGAAGCTGTTTTCATGAAGAACGCGAAAAATACGGGACGAAAATTGATGGATGTGTATCTGATCTTGTTTGATGATTCTTAGAATGCCAGAGAAATAGTGTTTATTCTCTCTTATTTCAAATTCTTGATTATCCATTAGCAAGAGGCTTACATACCCTTTTATAGTGGTTTAAGCCACGTAGTTCTTAGAGGACAAGTTACCCCGATAGGCCCATCAAGACCCAGGTTCGTTGACCGTAGGGTCATACGTAAAAAGCTCATATTTGTTCATGGCCCAAGCCCAATTGGGCTGTAATAGGCTGTCATGGAGTTAGACAAATATATCTCATTGTTGAGGCACTAGAAGATCTGCAGATCTCGCATGCGACCCCATAGAGTCTGGTCATGCGATATGACTGTATATAGATTACATGCGATCATAGGAGACCTGATCACGTATAGTGATCCTTCCGCCCATGCAACCCCTAGAGGCCTTGTCAGAGGTCTTCCAGACAAATAAAGTATATTTATATAAGTTGATAGTGAATTATCTCCTTTTTAGGGCTAGGTTTGCATGTCTTTTATTGTAATAGAGATTCTTTCCATGTGATGTGCTCACTACCCCATAAGTGCACATAGGCAACGGTTTTTAGCTAGTGTTGCACGAAAAGCGTTGCATTGTCTACAAAATTTTCAGTTTATTGCGACAAAGTGGAGAAAGCGATGCAGTACATTGAAGCTACCATTGCTAATAACTGTTAGTGTTGCGTATCATGCAACAGTAGAGGTCATAGTGTTGCATTTGACATTTTTTTTATTTAATAAATGTTGACATAGAAAATAAATCTGAGGTGGCATGTTGGGCCCACTGTAGGATCCACAGTTGCCGACGCGGCATGTGGGTCCCACGGGAGTGGGCTAATTTTTGCTGATGTGGCACATATGGGGCCCACAAGTGGGACCCACTGATGTCGTGGCATGCTAGCATCAATATGCTGACGTAGCATGTTGACGTGGCATTAGAGGGTCCCACACATGGGGCCCAAATGCTGACGTGACACAAGTGGGGCCCACATGCTGACGTGGCAGCGCGCATAGCACTTTAAAGCATTTAATTTGCTTTCTGGTGTTGCAATAGGTTATTTAGTGTTGCCTTAGCTATTGTACTATTTTTAAAATTTATTAGTTATATTCATGTTCTAATTTTTTTAAAATTATTTTTAATTGATCCAACAGTACGGATGATGTTACATACTAATTTTAGAGATGTGTAATTTTTTTAAAAAAATTAAATTTTATATCATGTGTTTTTTTAATTGTCAAACCACGGTGCACACGGGTTCCCATTACGTAGTCTTGTTTTGGGTGGTGATTTTATTTTTTTTAAATTCTTGTTTAACGATCCAACCGTACGGATGATGTTACCTACTAATTTTAGAGATATGTAATTTTTTTATAAAAAGTTAGATTTTATATCGTGTGTTTTTATAAAAGTCAAATTACGGTCAACACGAGTTCATGTAACCAAGTCTTGTCCCGAGTGGTGATTATATTTTTTTTTAACTTCTTGTTCAACGATCCAACCATATGGATGATGTTACCTACTAATTTTAGAGATGTCTAATTTTTTTTTAAATTAGATTTTATATCGTGTGTTTTTATAATAGTCAAATTATGGTCAACACGGGTTCCAATTATCAAGTCTTGTCCCGAGTGGTGATTTTTTTTAAAATTCCTGTTCAAGGATCCAACCGTACGGATGATATTACCTACTAATTTTAGATATTTCTAATTTTTTTAAAAAAATTTAGATTTTATATCGCGTCTTTTTATAATGGTCAAATTACGGTCAACACGGGTTCTTATAACCAAAGTCTTGTCCCGAGTGGTGATTCTATTTTTTTAAAATTTTTGTTCAACGATCCAACCATACAGATGATGTTACCTACGAATTTTAAAGATGTATAATTTTTTTTTTAAAAAGTTATATTTTATATCGTGTGTTTTTATAATAGTCAAATTACGGTCAACACCGGTTCCTATTACCTAGTTTTTCCCAAGTGGTGATTCTATTTTTTTAAAAATTCTTGTTCAATGATCCAACCGTACAAATGATGTTACCTACTAATTTTAAAAAGGTGTAAATGTTTTTGTTAGATATATGTTGTGTACTTGATGATAAGCTTAAAAAAACACCTTAGTAGATTTAACTTAGTGAATTTTGTAGCACCCGACGGATAATCAATTATAGTCCCGGCGGATGATTAAATATAGTCCCGACAGATGACTAATTGATATCGATCGGGTGAGTAGATTATGTAAACAATAAGTCATGTAGCACATTTCTGCAAACAACTTTGTATAAGTTTCTGTAGTAGCTTATGAATCATGTAGACTACTAGTAGATGTGCAGAATAGGTTGATTAAATATAAATATAAGATGTCTTGTAATTCTGCACAAATGAAATAGAGTCAAGTGATGAATGTTTACCCGACGGATGATCAACAAAGCTACCTGATGGATGATCAACAAAGCTACCCGACGGATGATCAACAAAGCTACCCGACGGATAACAAGCATGTACCCGACGTATGGTCATTTCAAATATCTGTTGATAGTGACAATACAGTCACATGCGTCGAGTGTTTGCAAAAGGGATGTGGCAGCCTGTTTAGCAGGGTTTTGAGAACAAAGAACCATTACCATTTCCATGCAAGTTATGAAGATTTTCAAAGATGCTGGAATAGAGTAGTGAAGCAGCATGGAGTTAGACTTGATAGGTTTTATTTTATTATCTTTTCTTATTCTATGTAAACTTGGTGATATATAAACCAAGTGTATCAAGTAGAACAACAACAAAAAACTACGAAAACATATTTTTAGCAGGGAAACATTTGTATGCTGTATCCTGTAGCATTTCTCTGTAGTTTTGTTTGTTCACTTGTAAAGTAGCTGTGAGCTATTCAAGCTTCACAGGGTTCTCTTGATATATATATATATATATATATATATATATATATATATCTCAGGTGGATATATTCAAATCCACCAGAAAGTTTTAAAGACCTGAGTTTTTATTACTTTATGTTTGATTAACTTAACTCTGTATTCCGCACTTTACAAATCAAACAGCTAGATATAAATTGAGTTAGAACCATTTTTCATGAATCTCAAAAAGTAGCCAGAATTACATTCAACCCCCCCTTCTATAATTCTTGTTGTATTGTTAGGGAATAACAATTGGTATCAGAGCAAGATCTTGAAGTATAAAGAGTTTAAAGATCACAACAAAACAGCAAGATGAACAAGAAGGATGTTGGAGTGAAGATTCCAGTTCTGAACAAAGACAATTATCACTACTGGAAGGTGAAGACGCACCTACATCTTCTTTCTCAAGATGAGGCCTATGTGGATTGCATATAGAGAGGTCCTCATGTACCAATGAGAGTTGTAACAGGCAATGAACCATCTGTTCCCAAGCTTAGGCATGAATGGTCAGATCCTGATATTGAGCAAGTCAGGAAAGACAAGAAGGCCATGAATATATTATTCAATGGAGTTGATGGTGATATGCTTGATAACATCATTAACTGTAAAACAGCCAATGAGGTTTGGGATACAATTCAGATTATCTGTGATGGTAATGAGCAAGTAAGGGAGAATAAAATGCAGCTGCTAATTCAGCAATATGAGCACTTTCATTGTGAAGATAGTGAGTCTCTCACTGACATTTTTAGTAGATTTCAAAAACTGCTAAATGCTCTAAAGTTGCATGGAAGAGTCTATCAGACAAACGACTCCAATCTCAAGTTCCTTAGATCTCTTCCAAAGGAATGGAAACCAATGACAGTCTCATTGAGAAACTCTCAAGATTACAAGGAGTTTACTCTGGAGAGACTGTATGGCATCCTGAAAACTTATGAGCTTGAAATAGAGCAAGATGAGAGGATGAAGAAAGGAAGAAAGAAAGGAGGGTCCATAGCACTGGTTTCTGAGTTGGAGAAAGAGAAAGAGGTGAAGGTGGAAGCTGTTGAGTCTACTTCAAAGGTCTGTGAAAACAAAGACTTCAAGGGGATGGTAGCTGAAAATGAAGATTTTTTGAGCCAAGATGATATGGATGATATTGATGAACATCTTTCATTCCTTTCCAGAAGATTTTCCAAGCTCAAGTTCAAGGAGAACTTTGGAGCAGCTAAGCCAAATAGAAACATGGTGGATAAATCAAAATTCAAATGTTTCAAATGTGGCTTGGTAGGGCATTTTGCCAGTGAGTGTAGAAAGTCAGATTCCAACAAAAAGAAGTTTGATCCTGTGGATTATAAACACAAGTATTTTGAATTGCTCAAACAAAAGGAAAGGGCTTTTATTATACAAGAAAATGACTGGGCAGCAGATGGCTTGGATGAGGATGAAGATGTCAGCTATGTAAATCTAGCCCTAATGGCCAAATCTGATGAAACAGAAACAAGTTCTTCAAGTAATCAGGTAATCACCACTAACCTAGCTCATTTATCTAAAGCTGAGTGTAATGATGCAATTAATGACATGTCTACAGAACTCTATCATTTGCGTGTTACACTTAAGTCTCTCACTAAGGAAAATGCTAAAATCAAAGAAAACAATTTGTTTTTAAGTGAGAGAAATAATGTGCTAGAGTCTTAGTTTATTGAATTTGAGAAATTAAGAATATAATATAAGATTGCTAAGGAGGAATTAACTGAGTCCTTGAAGAAATAAAAGATTTTGAAGAATCAACTTGAACGAGAACATGAGGTGATTAAGGCATGGAAATCATCTAGAGATGTTCATGCTCAAATCACTAAAGTTCAAGGTATTGAGTCCTTTTGTGATGCAGCCTGGAAAAAGAGTAAGGAGAAGCTGGAATCCAATTTGGTTGAAGGATTGCTAACAGATGTGGACTCGACGGATGATGAGAGTCATCCATCGAATAATCAAAAGGATTATCCGTCGAGTGACACAAATCCTCATCTGTCGGCTGTGAGCAAACCTGTGAGCAAAGCCAAACTTGCCAAGTTAAATGAAAAGCCTGGATCAGTTTCCAAAAACTTTATTTCAGGAGAATCAAGTCAAGTGAAGAAGGAGAAGAAAGTGAATGTTGGTCATCTGTCTATCAAGCAATTGAATGACAGATTAGAAAAGATTGAGGTTAAAACAGAAACTAAAAAGAAAAATAATAGAAATGGGAAAGTAGGGATTAACAAACATAACAACTACACACCTGATAAATATGCTCCAAGAAAAATATATGTTAAGTGTGGTAGTGTTAATCATGTGTCTGTTAATTGTAAAATTGCTATGCCTACTCCTATATCTGTACCATCTTTTTTCCCCAACATGAATGTCATGTCTTCAATGCCTATGAATGTTATGTCTGCACATAATATGAATGTATAATTTGTTAATATGCCATTTGCACCTAATCCATATTATGTTGTATTTAGTATGCCTCAAATGCCATTTAGCATGCCTTACTGGAAATAACATGTTTGCAAACATCATGCCTTTTCCTGTTAATTAAAATGTGCATGATAATTCTGTTTTAATGATTGGTTTCAAAGGGCCAACTCAGATGACTAAGGATGAATCTGATATCCCCAAGTCAAATGAGATCAAACCTAAGAAACAAAATAAGAAAGCTAACAAGGCAGGACCCAAGGAAACTTGGGTACCAAAATCAACTTGATTTGGTTTTGAAGTGTGTCGGGAAACATAAAGAATCTTTGGTACCTGGATAGTGGTTGTTCAAGACACATGACTGGAGATTCTACCCTGCTCACAGAGTTCAAGGAGAGAGCTAACCCAAGTATTACTTTTGGAGATGACAGCAAGGGTTATACTGTAGGATATGACTTGATTTCAAAAGACAATGTCATTATTGAGGAAGTGGCCCTAGTGGATGGTCTCAAGCATAATTTGCTGAGTATTAGCTAGCTTTGTGATAAGGGCAATTCAGTAACCTTCAATTCAGAGGCCTGTGTTGTGACAAACAAAAGGAGCAACAAAGTGGTTCTTATTGGAGTGAGGAAAGGAAATATGTACCTAGCTGACTTTAACTCATCAAATGCAGAATACGTCACTTGTCTTCTCAGTAAAGTAAGTCAAGATGAAAGTTGGTTGTGGCACAAGAAGTTGTCCCATCTAAACTTCAAGACCATGAATGAGCTTGTCAAGAAAGAATTGGTTAGAGGTATTTCTCAAGTGGAGTTTTCTAAGGATGGACTGTGTGATGCCTGCCAGAAAGGAAAGCAGATTAAAGCAT
The DNA here is from genome assembly GCF_009905375.1 of Apium graveolens. Lineage (NCBI taxonomy): Eukaryota > Viridiplantae > Streptophyta > Magnoliopsida > Apiales > Apiaceae > Apium > Apium graveolens. The sequence continues at coordinate 66,950,020 of NC_133649.1, forward strand.
CATTCAGGAAGAAGCTTGATTCAACAATTGAAGAACCTCTGCAATTGCTACACATGGATTTTTTTGGACCAGTTAATGTGTTGTCCATCTCAAGGAAAAAAATTTGCCTAGTAATTATAGATGATTTCTCAAAGTTCTCTTGGACATATTTCCTAAAGTCTAAAGATGAGGCTAGTGAAATCATCATCAATTACATAAGGCAAGTCAACAATCATCCAGATTTCAAAGTTAGAAGAATTAGGAGTGACAATGGAACTGATTTCAAGAACTCTATTATGAGAGCATTTTGTGAAGAAAATGGGATTATGCATGAGTTTTCAGCAGCAAGAACTCCACAACAAAATGGAGTAGTGGAAAGAAAGAACATATCACTTATTAAAGCTACAAGGACAATGCTTGAAGAATCAAAGTTACCAACATAATTCTGGGCTGAAGCTGTAAATACTGAATGCTACACTCAGAATATTTCTTTGGTTAATCAAGCAAAGTGTATGACACCCTACCAATTGTTCAAGAACAAGAAACCAACTCTAAATTTTCTTCATGTCTTTGGCTGTAAATGTTATATCTTGAGAAATCAAACTGATCAAAATGGAAAGTTTGATGCTAAAGCAGATGAAGGAATTTTTGTTGGACATGCTGTTGGTAAAGCATATAGAGTCTACAATCTAAGAATCAACATTGTTGTGGAATCAATACATGTTGTGTTTGATGATAAGAAGATTGAAGGAATGTAAGATGGAGATTACCATGAGAGCCTCAAATTTGATAATGTGGAGATGATTAGTGATGACAGTGATGATGAAAGTGATCAAGAAACAGTATCAAAGGATAATGCAGCAAAACCTACTACCAATGAAGCACAAAATTCAACATCTGTCGAGTTGCACAGTGCTTCATCTGTCGGGAGACAATCTGCTTTATCCGTCGGGAGATAATTAGCTTCATCCGCCGGAACTCAAAATGCACCATCCGACGGGTCATCAAAAGAAGCTGAAAAATCAGAATAGATCACTTACAGAAAGTTCCCCTTTCTCAAATCAAAGATCCATAAACTCAGGGGGAGTTTTTAATAATCAAACCTCAGTTACACATCAAGATAATAATGAGGCCTCTTCATCTAGAGATAATCTACCTCAACAAAGAAAATGGACAAAAGATCACCCCTTTGAGCTCATCATTGGTGATGTATCTTCTAGAGTTCAAACAAGGAGAGCAACTCAAGAAGAATGTCTATATAGCAGCTTCCTATCTAAGGAAGAACCAAAGAAGGTAGAATAAGCTTTGATGGATCCTGATTGGATTTTAGCTATGCAGGAGGAGCTAAACCCATTTGAAAAGAATAAAGTATGAAAGCTAGTACCCAAGCCTAAAGGAAAGAATCCAATTGACACCAAATGGGTATTCAGAAGCAAGATGGATGAAAATGGCATAGTGGTCAGGAACAAAGCTAGATTGGTTGCTAAGGGATATTGTATAACGACTCGTATATTTTTATATTGTTTTAATGTGTAATTATTAAGTAATTATATAATAAAATATGTCTGTGGGTTCTGTCAGCTGGATATTAAATTGTTATTACTTATATGTAATTGTGGTGTTCGTGTATTGATTGTGTAATTCGTCGTGAAGCTGTGTTATGTTACTTTTGTATTTAAAGGTGATTTTATTCAGGATTTATTTCTATAAATACTTGGATTATTCCTAAAATCATTTTTATGGCTTCATAATTTTATTAATTATTTCTAAGCATTTTTAAAATTGAGAAAAGCGGGCATAAATTGTGTTTCAAAATTTGTTTAAAAGTTACAGAAAAATTAATTTGTTAGTTTCTAATTATACCGAAGGTTTTAACATTTATTTGGTAATTTTTAAAAACTTATTCGACTGCATGATTAATCGATAAATGGTAAATTTTGGGCGAAGTTATATTACTGGACACGTATTATTGCCACGTGTCTTGTTTATTGATTTATGGCAATAGTAGTATAATCGAATAAAAAAAAACAACACAACAACAACAACCCCAAAACCCCCCCCTTTCGTCCCTGTTCTTCATTTCCCCCGGGTCTCTCTCTGTGTCTCTCTCGCCGGAATCTCTCTCAATCTCCCCCTTCGATTCTCTTGTCTCTCCCCCGTTCCATTTCTTATGTTTTCTCCGTAATTCCTCGCGATTCTTCCCTGTCGCCTCGTTTTTCTTCCTTGATCGCCACCTGGTTTGCTGGTTCGTTTCCCTGTGTACTTGTTGGGGCTGTCATCGATTGTGGGAGTAAGTATATACACGTATATACGTGTATGTAGTCAAGTGTTGTGCTGCTTGTTGTTTGCTTTTCAGATTTTCTTTCCGGCGTATATACACGAGCGAGTGTATGTATAATTATTTAGATTGTTTTTCTGATTAGCCTGATAGTTTCTTGGGATTATTCAGAGTTAAAATTTTATAAAACTCGAATGATTCTCTGAAATTTCTCCGGGTTATTGATGTTTAGGTTATTCAATTTTTTTAGAAATTATCGGTGAAGGTTCGCGTTGGAAACCCGATTTGTACGAGTACCCGCGAAGTTTTACCGCCATCGGCGATGAGCCTTGGCAAGCCGACGGTGGACTGTGATGATTAATTCTAAGTCCTACAATTTAAAATGAAAAATATGATTTAAAATACAAATTACGAATAAAAATATAAAATGCGATTAAAATTATAAAACGAGACTGATAAGACTGATAATTAATAATTGTATTTAAGTGGTATTGGTGAATTTGCGAATTGTTGTTGTGATTGATTTGACGTCGGGATGTTCGACGGGTTAGCCGATAATTAAAGGAGGTGCTGCCCGATTTCCGGAAAATTTAATTACGGAAATACGAAGCCGTACCTAATGGCTATCGGAACGTAGATGGATGATATGTAACTATTTTGTACGAAATCTGATTATGTGTTGTGATGAAATACTTTACGAAAATCGATAACCTTAATTTCATAAAAGGATAGATATACCTATTTCCTGAAAACGAACCGACTTTCGAAGACGTGAACCCTAATTGATACGTGTATTATTATATGAAGTATTACGAGTCGGGTTTTGTTAACGTTCGGGTAGATGGTTAGCGAGGATATGTCAAGCATAATCGAAGGTCTAAGTTAGGGTGTTTTGACTTTGTAGGTGCTAGTCGGAAAGCCCAAGAGTTGGCGTTGGATAGCCTAGTGGACAGTCGACGAGCTCAGTAAGGTTCCAATCGAAGGACCTGAGTGTTGAAGTCGAAGCCAGGGTAATCTAGTGGTTAAACGTGTCGGCTCAAGGTCAATCAGTATTAGTTGTAAAGCTCTGCAGGGCAAGTACCTCTGAACAAATCTTTTACAATTCAGTACTATATGAATAATTGTTGATTTAAATTTACGTACTGGAACAGAACGAGTTAAGTTACGTATCCCCTAGGTTTCAAATTATTTTGTTAACTTGGTTTTGGGGGAAAAGTAACTTCTGAAAATACCTATCTCTAAGTTTTGAGTTAAATGAATTTTTTTTGGGAAAATGTGCTGTGTTATAATTGTCTTGACAAGATATAGGTAAGTGATTTGGAAAACTGGATAAAAATGATCAGATAATTGGATGAGTGTGCGCAGAAGGCCCGTAACGGTCTGGAAGTTAGCGTAAGAGGGGAAGTGGTTGCGCACCCTGTTATAACCACCAGCCCAGCGTGACAGAGACCTAGCTACTCTCTGAGTTCCGAAACAAGTTTCATAGGATAGCCTGATTAGCTGTCTCACCAGGGATCATCCAATACTTTTATATCTGAGCAAGTAATTTTATGGTTCCCGGAGAGGAACAAATTGTATATGTCCTGTGATGGGACAAGTTTTATAGGTCCTGTGATGGGACGAGTTTTATAGATCCTGTGATGGGATAAGTTTTATGGTTCCCGGAACGGAACAAATGGTTTATGGATCCTGCGATGGGACGAAAGATTTTAAAATGAAAGAAGCATGCTAAATTAGAAATTGATATTTATGCACAGCACACAACTAATGATTTGGTTTTACAGAGCATGCTAGTTTTGATATCCAGTTCACACATGTTTTACTTGTTTTCTAGCAAGTTATGATTTTTGTTCCTATAATTGTTTATCATAAACTGTTTTTGATTATTATTCATATAGTGGTACTGCTGAGCAATTGATTGCTCACCCTTGCAAAAATGTTTTATATATGTATTGCAGATGCCTAGAGGATTCTCCCGTGGTAGTCAGGGCAGAGTTCCAGTTCCTTCTGTATCAGGCTCCTCTGAGGTAGTTGTGTTGGACCCAAGCGGGTCTGTTGAGTTACTGAATAAAGATAATATTATTTGGATTATCTTTAGTAAGTTAGTTTTGTGATGGTTGTAACCTAAGTCATACTTAAACCTGGAAAAGGTCTTGGTAAAGGGGTCGAGATTATGTATAAGTAATAATTTGGGTTCTATTTTTTATTAGTATTGTTGTTGGTGACGTCAACTCCTGACCCCGGGGTTGAGGCCATCATAGTTGGTATCAGAGCTACTGGTTTGAGTCCCTGATTTAGGTTAGGAATAGAGTCAGAAGAGTGCAAGAAGGTTTATTCTATATAGATATGAGTCAGCAACTCAACCAGAGGAGCGAGTCTGTGAGTTTAGTTAAGGGTTCGAAGGCGTAACCCTGATGTCTGTTGGGGATTAGCTGGAACTGCCCTAGATTTAAGCAAGTCTCCCTTATATATAGGCATCATTGGCAATGTCTAGTTGAAATTTCTAATTTCTTTTCTCGAGCAAACGAATCTGATCATGAACGTTCAGGTGGAAGGGTAATAGTCAGCGGCTGCCATGACGGCCGAGTCTCATGGTGAATGTTGATGAGTACCGAGGTTTATACCTCTCACCCTTATATTTCTTTCCTCGAAGGTTCTATCAGTTGATTGGGGCAAACAATACGTATGATGTGACTATTTGTCTGTGTGACAAAGAGTCTGGTGGGACGCCACCGAAATATGTGTTGTAAGCTGTATGGTACTAAGACTGGCCATCTTACGTACTTGTATGATTGCTCCTAGTCATATCCATATTTCCTTCACATTTCTTTTAGAAGGAATTATCTTGACTTCGAAATTTTATTTGGTATTTTATGGCAATGAATTTTCTTCGATAACCACTGTGGTCAGATCGTCCCAGTTATGGAAAGTAAATGAAGAATTGACCGTCAGGAGAATAAAAGTTTTGTGTCTGGTTGCTATTTTGGAATGATGGCAGCAGAAAGGAATTGTGATCCTTTGGGAAAAGTTGTTATCTTAGAAAAGTTAATTAAGTGATTGTCGAGTCTATGGAAAATGATAGGGAACCGCCTTTAGAAGAATGGTTGGCTGAAACTTGGACTAGTAGGCCTAGCAGAGGTCCTTAAGTTGACCTAGTTTGCGAGGTTGTTTGTTGGTACTTGTGGCTGAAATAACCAACCCCGTTTTATTAGTTGGGTAGTAATACATATGGTTATTAATATGTTATGTGTCATAGTATTGTGAACCATGGAATGGAATGGTGGAAGATGGTTAGTATACTTGTTGATGGGTTGATATGGTTGTTGGTTGATGGTTGGTGTCGGCTTGAGTCCGACTGGTAGTCAATAATATAGAGGAAATGCTGCTCAAATTTTTGTAAAATACCCTACTTTTAAAAATACAATGTATACTATGATGTGTTACTGGTGTTCCTGTTGATACTCCAATTGATTAATTAAAAGAGAGAGTTGGTTAATTTTATCAGCTAATGGTCAGTTAGATAGAAGTCGGTTCCAATTAGAGTAAGTCAATGTCTGACGTGATTTTCAGACCTGGAAACAAAGAACGTTTGATGGGGCACATGTGGTCATAAGGGTCATTATGCTTTGGAGTGCAATCCAGAAAATCCAAGGGTTACTTGTTACAAATGTGGGAAGGTTGGGTGTATTGCAAGGAGTTGTGGAATGGTTACTCAAGTTACTACATCTCAAAGGTCAGCATCCAACATAGTTAGGGGTAGAACTTCCAGAGTGACCAAAAGATCAAGTGTTTAGAATTCGGACATAGTGCAGCTGACCTGACACTCTTTGAGTTAGAGGAGTTTGACATAATTTTAGTAACAAATTGGTTATCCTTTCATAAGGCAAAGATTAATTCAGGAAAAGCGAATAGTAAAGTGTATGGAAGCCAGTAGTAGGGTGAGTTGCTAAAGGAAGGAGCAAGATAAGAAGCTCTTCCAATCGTGTGAAGAAAGGAGTTAATAAGCTAAAGAGATAAAGTAGATCCACCTTGTGTAAAGATACAAAAAAAAATACTTAAGTTGAAGGAAGTTGAGTAATATATAATTGCCTTGGAGTTTCTTTGAAGATTAGTGGGACGAAATAATTAGTTCGATAAATGTAAAAGATATTAGTCAGGAAAATGAGCATACCGGATATAGTCCCTTGGTTTACCCCAGAGATGTTGCTAAAAAGAAAGATGAAATGATAAGAATGTGTAATGATTATCGAGAGTTTAATAAAATGGCGAACAAGAATCAGTAACCCTGTCAAGAATTGATTAATTATGTAACCTAATTCAAGGAATGTGTTATTTCTCGGGGATTGACTTAAGATCCAGCTTGAGAATATATCGAAGACTATAGTTAAAATGAAATATGAGCATTACAATTTTTGGTAATATCATCTGGAATAACAAATAAATCAGTCAGGGAACATGGTGTATAAGGAGTGCTTGGATAAGCATGATTGAATTTATTGATAACATCCTCAGCTATGTAAAAATCAGGGAGGTCCATATGGAACGCCCAAGGATTTCCCTACGAAGATTAGATGGAAAAATAACTATATATTAAGTTTCAAGTATAAATTTTGGCTGAGAGTAACAAATGATTCTGATTATTCCGTTAACGAACATTTAAGCAAGGCCGGTGTAGTAACATATGCCCTGTATAGAAGGAAAGGATAGAATGTGATTAAAATCGCTAAGGAGTTAATAAAGGAATAGGGAAAGTGGAATGTGAAGTTCAAATATCTAAAGGTGAGAAGAAGTGAAGATAGGAGATTATTTTCCAGTCTTAATTGATGGCGAGAAGCAAGAAGTGTTCGAATGTTTGGAAACTACATTGAAAATGAGCACCACCTATCATCCGTAGACGAAGGGTCAAAGTGGAAGGACGATTCAGGCAATATAAGATATGTTGAGAGTATATAATTTGAATCTAAAGGAAACTGTGGTAATCACCTACCATTGATTGAGTTTTCTATGTTAATAATTAATCATGTTATTAGGGAATGCTACCTTGCAAAGCCCTGTATAAGTATAAGTGTGAGTTTCCCTTTATGGAGAGAAAGTGGGAGTAGAAATGTTGTTAGATCCTGAGGAAATTCAGCGCACCACGGACGCTGAGGTGTTTATTCAAAAAAAAAAGAAAAAAAAGAAGAGAGTTGACGCAACTTGGAATGGACAAAGAAAGGAGACGACTTTGCATCGAAAGAGTATGGATATAAAAGTAGGATTATGGGTATTGATAAAATTCCACCTTGAAAGAAATTGGTTAGGTTTAGTTAGAAAGGGCGAGTTGAGCCCTAAATATATGTACACGTTGGGGTATCGAGGAAGATAGATAAAGTGTTCATGAGTTAGCACTGTCATTGCAGTTGCAGACATTTATAATGTGTTCTGCATGTCATTATTAAAGCGATATATTCTTGATTCGAACCAAGCCATTGAGTAGGAGCCAATGGGCTCTCATCCAAATTGTTCTGCGTGGAATAATCGACCCAGAACCTAGGTCATTATAAGCGAGACCTTAGGAATGAATTTATATCTATAGTGAGTATGCTTCGATGAATCTTCGAGTAGAAGAGTCTACTTAGGAATTTGAGTCAGATATGCTTGACAAATATCCTCACTTATTTGGTTAAAATTCAGATTCTGAGGACAGAATCTTTTTAAGGGGGGAAGATTATAATGACTCGTATATTTTTATATTGTTTTAATATGTAATTATTAAGTAATTATATAATAAAATATGTCTGTGGGTTCTGTCAGCTGGATATTAAATTGTTATTACTTATATGTAATTGTGGTGTTCGTGTATTGATTGTGTAATTCGTCGTGAAGCTGTGTTGTGTTACTTTTGTATTTAAAGGTGATTTTATTCAGGATTTATTTCTATAAATACTTGGATTATTCCTAAAATCATTTTTATGGCTTCATAATTTTATTAATTATTTCTAGGCATTTTTAAAATTGAGAAAAGTGGGCATAAATTGTGTTTCAAAATTTGTTTAAAAGTTACAGAAAAATTAATTTGTTAGTTTCTAATTATACCGAAGGTTTTAACATTTATTTGGTAATTTTTAAAAACTTATTTGACTGCATGATTAATCGATAAATGGTAAATTTTGGGCGAAGTTATATTACTGGACACGTATTATTGCCACGTGTCTTGTTTATTGATTTGTGGCAATAGTAGTATAATCAAATAAAAAAAAACAACACAACAACAACAACCCCAAACCCCCCCCTTTCGTCCCTGTTCTTCATTTCCCCCGGGTCTCTCTCTGTGTCTCTCTCGCCGGAATCTCTCTCAATCTCCCCCTTCGATTCTCTTGTCTCTCCCCCGTTCCATTTCTTATGTTTTCTCCGTAATTCCTCGCGATTCTTCCCTGTCGCCTCGTTTTTCTTCCTTGATCGCCACCTGGTTTGCTGGTTCGTTTCCCTGTGTACTTGTTGGGGCTGTCATCGATTGTGGGAGTAAGTATATACACGTATATGCGTGTATGTAGTCAAGTGTTGTGCTGCTTGTTGTTTGCTTTTCAGATTTTCTTTCCGGCGTATATACACGAGCGAGTGTATGTATAATTATTTAGATTGTTTTTCTGATTAGCCTGATAGTTTCTTGGGATTATTTAGAGTTAAAATTTTATAAAACTCGAATGATTCTCTGAAATTTCTCCGGGTTATTGATGTTTAGGTTATTCAATTTTTTTAGAAATTATCGGTGAAGGTTCGCGTTGGAAACCCGATTTGTACGGGTACCCGCGAATTTTTACCGCCGTCGGCGATTAGCCTTGGCGAGCCGACGGTGGACTGTGATGATTAATTCTAAGTCCTACAATTTAAAATGAAAAATATGATTTAAAATACAAATTACGAATAAAAATATAAAATGCGATTAAAATTATAAAACGAGATTGATAATTAATAATTGTAGTTAAGTGGTATTGGTGAATTTGCGAATTGTTGTTGTGATTGATTTGACGTCGGGATGTTCGAAGGGTTAGCCGATAATTAAAGGAGGTGCTGCCCGATTTCCGGAAAATATAATTACGGAAATACGAAGCCGTACCTAATGGCTATCGGAACGTAGATGGATGATATGTAACTATTTTGTACGAAATCTGATTATGTGTTGTGATGAAATACTTTACGAAAATCGATAACCTTAATTTCATAAAAGGATAGATATACCTATTTTCTGAAAATGAACCGACTTTCGAAGACGTGAACCCTAATTGATACGTGTATTATTATATGAAGTATTACGAGTCGGGTTTTGTTAACGTTCAGGTAGATGGTTAGCGAGGATATGTCAAGCATAATCGAACGTCTAAGTTAGGGTGTTTCGACTTTGTAGGTGCTAGTCGGAAAGCCCAAGAGTTGGCATTGGATAGCCTAGTGGACAGTCGACGAGCTCAGTAAGGTTCCAATCGAAGGACCTGAGTGTTGAAGTCGAAGCCAGGGTAATCTAGTGGTTAAACGTGTCGGCTCAAGGTCAATCAGTATTAGTTGTAAAGCTCTGCAAGGCAAGTACCTCTGAACAAATCTTTTACAATTCAGTACTATATGAATAATTGTTGATTTAAATTTACGTACTGGAACAGAACGATTTAAGTTACGTATCCCCTAGGTTTCAAATTATTTTGTTAACTTGGTTTTGGGGGAAAAGTAACTTCTGAAAATACCTATCTCTAAGTTTTGAGTAAAATGAATTTTTTTTGGGAAAATGTGCTGTGTTATAATTGTTTTGACAAGATATAGGTAAGTGATTTGGAAAACTGGATAAAAATGATCAGATAATTGGATGAGTGTGCGCAGAAGGCCCGTAACGGTCTGGAAGTTAGCGTAAGAGGGGAAGTGGTTGCGCACCCTGTTATAACCACCAGCCCAGCGTGACAGAGACCTAGCTAGTCTCTGAGTTCCGAAACAAGTTTCATAGGATAGCCTGATCAGCTGTCTCACCAGGGATCATCCAATACTTTTATATCTGAGCAAGTGATTTTATGGTTCCCGGAGAGGAACAAATTGTATATGTCCTGTGATGGGACAAGTTTTATAGGTCCTGTGATGGGACGAGTTTTATAGATCCTGTGATGGGATAAGTTTTATGGTTCCCGTAATGGAACAAATGGTTTATAGATCCTGCGATGGGACGGAAGATTTTAAAATGAAAGAAGCATGCTAAATTAGAAATTGATATTTATGCACAGCACACAACTAATGATTTGGTTTTACAGAGCATGCTAGTTTTGATATCCAGTTCACACATGTTTTACTTGTTTTCTAGCAAGTTATGATTTTTGTTCCTATAATTGTTTATCATAAACTGTTTTTGATTATTATTCATATAGTGGTACTGCTGAGCAATTGATTGCTCACCCTTGCAAAAATGTTTTATATATGTATTACAGATGCCTAGAGGATTCTCCCGTGGTAGTCAGGGCAGAGTTCCAGTTCCTTCTGTATCAGGCTCCTCTGAGGTAGTTGTGTTGGACCCAAGCGGGTCTGTTGAGTTGCTGAATAAAGATAATATTATTTGGATTATCTTTAGTAAGTTAGTTTTGTGATGGTTGTAACCTAAGTCATACTTAAACCTGGAAAAGGTCTTGGTAAAGGGGTCGAGATTATGTATAATTAATAATTTGGGTTATAATTTTTATTAGTATTGTTGTTGGTGACGTCAACTCCTAACCCCGGGGTTGAGGCCGTCATATATTGTCAACAAGAAGGAATAGATTTTGATGAAACTTTTTCTCCTGTTACAAGACTTGAAGCCATCAGAATTTTCTTAGCTTATGCAGCCCATGCCAATTTCAAGGTCTATCAAATGGATGTCAAGAGTGCCTTTCTAAATGGAGATTTGGAGGAGGAAGTCGATGTCAGTCAGCCTCCTGGTTTTGAAGATCCAAATTTCCCAAATCATGTCTACTATCTTTTGAAAGCACTCTATGGACTAAAGCAAGCACCTAGAGCCTGATATGACACTTTATCAAAGTTTCTTTTGGAAAATCACTTCACAAGAGGTATTGTGGATAAAATTTTATTCTTTAGAAATGTTAATGGCTCTAGTATGCTTGTTCAAATTTATGTAGTTGATATTTTATTTGGCTCTACAGATGAAAAACTTTGCAAAAGTTTGCCAAATTGATGTAAAGTAAGTATGAAATGAGCATGATGGGAGAACTAACTTACTTTCTTGGTTTACAAGTTAAGCAAGTTAGTGATGAAATATTCATTAGTCAAACTAAATACATTCATGATCTTTTAAAGAAGTTTGATCTAATGGATTGCACATCTGCAAAAACTCCCATGGGCACTGCAACTAAGCTTGAATTAAATACTACTAAAAAGTCTTTGGATATTTCAAGTTATAGGGGCATGGTTGGCTCACTTCTGTACTTAACAGCTAGTAGGCCAGATATAATATTTTCCACTTGTCTTTGTGCTAGATTTCAGGCTGACCCTAGAAAATCTCACCTAGTGGCTATTAAGAGAATTTTCAGATATCTCAAGGGAACACCAAAACTTGGCATTTGGTACCCTAGAGATTCCGGTTTTGATCTAACTGGTTATTCAGATGCAGATTATGCAGGTTGTAAAATAGACAGAAAAAGTACAACAGAAACCTGTCAATTTCTAAGAAACAAGCTTGTGTCCTGGTTCAGTAAAAAGCAAAATGCAGTTTCTACTTCGACAGCTAAAGCTGAATATATTGCTACTGGTAGTTGCTGTGCACAGATTTTGTGGATGAAAAACCAATTGTTGGAATATGGTCTACAAGTGGATAGGATTCGTATTTTCTGTGATAACACAAGTGCAATTTCCATCACTAAAAATCCAGTACAACATTCAAGAACAAAGCACATAGACATCAAGTACCACTTCATAAGGGAACATGTGATGAATGGTACTGTGGAACTGCATTTTGTTCCAAGTGAAAAATAGCTTGCATATATATTTACCAAGCCACTGGATGAATCCACCTTTTCAAGGTTGGTAAGTGAATTAGGTATGCTAAATTTTTCTTGAATCATTTCATATATTTTGCAAGTTGTTATGCAACCAGAAATTTAATTGATTTTTTTATTTTGGATGAAATTTTGGCTAAGTCAAAATTTACATCCCGACGGATGATCATTATCCATCGAGTTTGATCATCCTTCAGAATACAATTTGTCAATAAAATCAATTATTTTTCTGGAATATTTTATAACTCGATGAATAACTGATTTATCCTCATCCGTCGAATTCTCTCAATCCTAGCTATTAATTCTCTGAATATTATCAATCGAGTATACTTACAGCTTGTAAGTATGATACGACAGATAAGTAACGGAATTTTTACAGTTTATTTATTTTTAAACGGCTATTTTGGGCAATTTTTATTGGTTACTTTATTTTACTTTATTATTTCTGACAGTTATTTTCTGAGATATTATAAAAGCAAATTCAATTTTATACATTTCTTTTATCATTATCAAGATTCAATTGCTCTAATTTCTTTCTTCTCAAAAGCAAACTCTCTCTATGCAAATTCCAAACCTCTAACAATGGCACCTGTAGTGAAAATCATGTCTCAAACCGGTTATATCTATGAGAAAAACAACTTCTCAGCTTTGGTGAACAAGGAGATTCAACAGTCTGGTGACTATCACAAAATGATGGATTTTATGAATCCACACAGAGTCTAAAATAGTCTTCACTCCAAATTCAATTATTTCTTCTATCCCAATGGATATTTATCATCCGTCGAGTAGTGATTGTATCCTGATGGATAAGCTTAACAGCAGTCATCCATGAGCTAGTCAAACTACTAACCCGGTGGATATTCCTCATCCGTCGGGTGTCTCTGCACAGCTTCAAATTTCATCTATTCTTACAAGTGCAAAAGACTTAGTAGTGAAATCACTCCTAGGACTGAGGGGAGGGAGTGATTTGAGTGAGAGACTGGGTTGCTCCAAGGAAAAAGGAGAGGAAAAGAGTAATCTAATGCAGTCCATTTCTTCAGGACTGGTAAAAGTGAGTGAGAGGAGTCCCACCTTAGATGGTGAAGGTGAGGGTGTGAGGGTGGGGAGCCAAGGTGAGACCTTGATGCAAGAAAAGAGAGATAACGAGGAAAATGTAAGTACAGGAGATATAAGGGTGGATGTCATTACAGGTGAGTTAATGAATGTCCAAGATGCAAACAAGGATGGATTATTTCAGCAAAGTCAAGCTGTTATAGATTCTACCTTCTTGGATGCTGAGACATTTACTCACCCTATTCCAGCATATCATCTTCTAGCTGGACAGGGAAATGATAATGCAGAAAGGATGCCAAATTTGGTGCATATTACACAGATTGTACAAAGAGAAAAGGATACAATCACAGCTCTTGTGACGCCCTCCCAAATCCGGGGTCTAGATTTGGGGGTCACTAACCAATAAATTAAAATAAAATAATCACAGCGGAATAATGTAATAAATATGACCCCTTGCATGCAACTGGATCGATCACAGGTTATAGTATGGAACAGGCACTAATACAAACCAACTGTTATTACAAACCATAAGTCTAATTAGTTTTACAATTTATTCAAATTTTATTACAAACCTCTAGACTATCCAAACGTCCCAAAACAGTCTACCTGGAATACACACCAACTATCTAAAAGCACTCGACTTCTGATCAAACCTGGATCTCAAGCCTGTCCTGGCTTAGCTGAAAGATTAGATTGGTAAACAAGTATGAGTGAAAGAAATGCTTAGCAAGCAATATAAAATGTGCTTGAAATGATAAACCACATTATGATAATAACTGAACAACATGATAAAATCAGTAATATTTAATCAATAATAAAAGCTTCACAAGCTATCAACAATAAACAATAATTTTTAGATTGGAATCTAACTCCGACAGACGTACTATCACATGCTGATCAGCCCGTATGATAGTACAAGGTCATGATTCATAGAAACATGTCCCCAAAATACGAGTACTCAAATAAAAGGCAATATACCTGCCTGTGGCAAAAATGGTGTCATAATATTTCATATAACACATAGAAATAGCCCTCCGCTGGACCGTCCGTCCCGGTCACTTACGCATTCATCCAATCCATAAAACATTTTGATCAAAGGAGCTGAATCAAAGGACATCCTTAACCATATAACCCTCTATTTCTCATGATCTAGAGTTATCTCAACAATAGATGGCGAAATAACTAGAACAATTAGTTATTCGCTAATCTCAATTCAATGTTCCACTGTATAGAGTAATTTATAGTGAAATATAAAACGTTTAACTATTCTGAACTTAGAATAGTATGGAAATTGAAAGAATAAAGTTCAGAGTCAATATCAATTGAATGATAAATGAAGATATAGGTACTTGCATAATATGATTCGAAATAATAAACGTCACTTGAACGATAAGTGAAGTTAGATGTACTTGCCTGGTATGCTCAATAACCTTTCTCTATAACTCTGCTTATAGCTGTTGGCTATTATCTCCGTCTAACACTTGACTGCACTCCTTGCTACTCGATTCTATAAACAAAAGAACTATCTTAATTGAAAGAACCAAACTCAATCGACGTAACTATACGTCTTGATATCTACCCGATCGTTTATAACTAAGAATGACATTTTAAAGCTGTAAACAGATAGCATGCATATCATATAGCATGTAATCATGGCATTCGTACAACACGTATTCACATAATTCATGTAATACATAGATCAGATCGTTGAAAGATATGTCTCAGTGCGTTCAGAATGAAAGTCAGGTCAATAATAATATCTACCGATCAATTACCGACTCAAGCTGATACACAGATAAAATAATATTGAAATACAAAAGAAACTAGGACTCAGAAGTATTTTTATTGAAAGCGCAATATTTTTTTGAGTCTGTACGCGTTCGTTTCGTATTAAACGGACGAACGGTTTAATTATTATGAATAAAATAAGAAATAAATGGAAATAAATCAATTAATAATAATATTAATTGATTTTTAAATACCAAAATATAAATTTTAAAACCTTAAAAATAATTTTTAGGAATTATTTGAATTAATTATAAATAATTTACATTTATTTAACTATTTATAAATAAAATTAATTGATTATTTAATTTTTAATCAATTAATTAAATTTATAAATAATTAACTAAAATAAATTATAAATAATTAAATCAAATTGTATTTTTAAAAATAATTAAAGAAAATAATTTTAGGAATTTAAAATAACTAAGAACATAATTTTTAGAATTACCAATAATAAGTAATTGATTTTTTTTAAATTAAATAAATGATTTTTAAAACAAGAAAATGAATTTTAAAATAAAAGGAAAAAGAAAGTAACAAAAACAGATTTCAGAATGCTGTCTTCTTCCTTACTGGATCAAACGGCAGTCCTGGCAACCGGATTTTCGCCGGAGAACGGAGAAGGCGACCGGCGTTTCGTCGGTTTCTGGAAAATTCTAGATTCCGGTCGAACGTCCGGCGACTTCCCGGACTTCCGGCGGTCCAAAATGTAACCTGAATCCTCCGATTTTCAACCCAAACAATACGTTAACACTCCAGGAACTCACCCTCACATACAGCATCAACAACAACTGTTCTAAACAAGAACTCCGACCAAAAGCGCTGTAAAAACCGGCGATTCGACCGGAAAAACGTGAACCAGTCAATCCTTTACCAAAACTAACGAATCTGCTATCAATTTAAAGCTCTGGATGCCAAGAATCAATTTGTATATTCAAAACCAACCGAACTAACATCAAAAATCCAGAAATTGAAAAAAAATAAAAAGTATAAAACCAAGAACTCGTCTATACTCATCTAGCAATCATTCGATACAAATAAATAATGAAATCGACTCCAAAGATCATCCTAAAGCTATTGGTAACAACAAAATCAACCCAGAATCATCCAAAAGAAAAACGATTTTCAAGAATAAAAATATAAAATCGACTTTTCGATTTACTATACCTCAAATCAAGATGTTGAAACCAAAAGAAAGCTCTCGTCGAGAGGAAGATTTTGGTTACTAGAACGTCTGATTTGGTTCTCTAAATCGATCAAAAACCACGATTGAAGTTGCTGCCTAGAATCTCACCCCCAAGAATGTTCTTGATTTTTATGAATTTTCTGAATTTTTTTATAATATCAAAATAAATAAATAACAACAGTCAGCTATTTATATTTTCACAAAAATTATACCCCAAAATAAAATTAAGGGTGTTTTATCCCCTAATTACAACAATTAAGCCCCAAAATAATAATTATGGGGAATAATTTTAAAAACGATAAAATACAAAATTAATGCCAAAATTCCACAAAAATTGCAAATAATTCAAAAATAAAAAAATAAAGGGTATTTGAAATACGAATAATTTTATAAAAATGAAAACACTGATTTTGTGGGGTTTGTCGTCCCGGTGGGGGTCCCGGTCTGATGATTTTTGAAAAACAAAACGATTTCTAAATTACCAGAAAATCCCGAAAACACGTAAAATACATTCAAACGCGCGTAAAATGAAATAAAACGAGTACCTTAATAAATATACGAATAAATAAGAGTTCGAATTGCATATCGATTCATATAATTGCAGTTTAAACACATTTTAATCAATCAAAAAATTTCCTGGCCCACACAGAAACACGCGCAACAGCTGTAACATCTAATATCATGGCAATAATCACTTTAAGTTTATAAAACACACAATATTTATTTATTTAATATATAATATTCACATAATTTTCCCGGATATTACATCCTTCCCCCTTAACAGGATTCTGTCCTCAGAATCAGCCTAAGAAAACAAGTGAGGATACTTGGATCGCATTTCGCTTTCCGATTCCCAAGTCGACTCTTCAACCTTGTGATTCCTCCACAAGACTCGCACTAAAGATACAGACTTATTCCTAAGCACTTTTTCTTTCTTATCTAAAATATGCACTAGTTGTTCTACAAAAGATAAATCTGGCTGAATCTCGATTGGCTCGTATTCTATCACATGATTCGAATCAGGAAAATAACGTTTCAACATTGACACGTGGAACACATTGTGGATATGCTGCATGTGAGGTGGTAACGCTAATTCGTACGCAACCTTTCCCACACGTCTCAAAATCTCAAAAGGGCCAACATAACGCGAACTCAGCTTTCCTTTCTTTCCGAATCTTGATAAACCCTTCCAAGGCGAAACCTTTAATAACACTGCTTCTCCAATTTCAAATTCCATATCTTTTCTGGTAGGATCAACATATTTGCGTTGACAATCTTGAGCTGCTGTTAATCTTTTCTGAATGAGTTCTATTTTCTCCTTCGTCTGCTGGATCAATTCTGGACCCAAATCTTTCTCTCACCAACTTCTTCCCAATATATTGGAGATTTGCATCTTCTCCCGTACAAAGCTTCGTAAGGCGGCATTCCAATACTGGCATGATAACTGTTGTAGTAGGAGAACTCAACCAATGGTAAATGTTCGTCCCAACTTCCTTCAAAATCTAGTGCACATACCCTTAACATATCTTCGATAGTCTAAATCGTCCTTTCACTTTGACCGTTTGTCTGCGGATGATACGCGGTACTCATGTTCAGCTTCGTTCCGAGACAATCTTGAAACTTCTCCAAAATCTTGAATTAAATCGAGGATCTCTGTCTGAAACTATGGATACTGGAACTCCATGTCGGGTCACAATTTCCTTAAGATATAACCGAACCAATTTATCCATTGAAAATCTATCGTTGATAGGAAGAAAATGTGTTGACTTCGTCAATCTGTCGATAATAACCCAAATAGCATCATGATTTGCCCTGGTCCTTGGTAATCCAACTACAAAATCCATTGCTATATGCTCCCACTTCCATTATGGAATGTCCAACGGCTGTATTAGTCCACTGGGCCTTTGATGTTCCGCTTTAACTCGCTGGCAAGTATAACACTTACTTACCCATTCTGCAATTTCCTTCTTCATGCTTGGCCACCAAAAGTTTTCTCTTAAGTCTCTGTACATCTTCGTACTCCCGAGATGAATTGAATATCCGGAGTTGTAAGCGTCTCGAAGAATTTCATCTTTTAGCTCGGCTACGTTGGGTATCCATATTCTAGAAGAAAATCTTAATATTCCTTCATCATCCTTTTGACTCCCTATTTCTTTTCCTGTCAAACTGTCTCATTCATGGCTCATGATTTCTTCCTGACATCTTCTTATCTTCTCTAATAGCTCTGGTTGAAAATACATTGCACACAATACCTCTGGAGACATACTTGGGATACTGACCTCTATTTCTAGCTTTTCGAATTCCTTGATCAATTCCTCGGATGAAGTTATCATGTTTAACCTTTCTTTTTGGCTCAGAGCGTCGGCCACCACATTTGTTTTACCTGGATGATAGTTGATAGTACAGTCGTAGTCCTTGATTAGTTCTAGCCATCTTCTCTGCCTCATGTTCAATTCCTTCTGGGTAAAGATATACTTCAAACTCTTGTGGTCCGTGTAGATCTCGCACTTTTCCCCATACAGATAATGCCTCTATATCTTCAATGCAAACACTATAGCTGCCAATTCAAGATCATGCGTTGGATACTTTTCTTCATGTGGTTTCAACTGTCTTGAAGCATAGGTTATCACATTATCATGTTACAACAAAATACATCCTAATCCTTTGTATGACGTGTCACTGTAGATCACAAAATTTCCTTGTTCATCTGGCAAGACTAGTACTGGAGAAGATACTAATCTATTCTTTAATTCTTGGAAAATTTCCTCGCACTTCTCATCCCATTCAAATTTCTGGTTCTTCCTGGTGAGCTTTGTCAATGGCGTAGCTATCTTTGCAAAGTCTTGCATGAATCTTCTGTAGTAACCTGCCAATCCCATGAAACTTCGTATTTCTGTTGGTGTTTTTGGTCTCTCCCAGTTGATTATGACTTCAATCTTTGCTGGATCCACTTCCACTCCTTTATTGCTAATCACGTGCCCAAGAAATCGTACTTCTTTTAAACAAAATTCACACTTGGAAAACTTTGCGTACAATTTCTCCTGTCGCAGTATCTCCAAAACTATCCTCAAATGCTCTGCGTGCTCTTCTTCTGTTTTAGAATAGATCAAGATGTCGTCTATGAACACGATCACGAATTTATCCAAGTACTTTTTGAATACTCGATTCATCAAATCCATGAAAGTTGCTGGTGCGTTGGTTAGTCCAAATGCCATCACTAGAAACTCGTAATGCCCATATCTGGTTCTAAATGCGGTCTTCGGAATGTCTTCTGGCTTGATCTTCAGTTGATGATATCCAGACCTTAAATCAATTTTAGAAAACCATACAGCGCCTCTCAATTGATCAAACAAATCATCGATCCTCGGCAACGGGTACTTGTTCTTAATGGTCATCTTCTTCAGTTCTCGATAGTCAATACACAGTCGCATACTCCGTCCTTCTTCTTGACAAACAGTACTGGTGTGCCCCATGGGGATACACTGGGTCTTATAACTCCTTTCTCCAAAAGATCTTGCAGTTGAGTTTCTAATTCCTTCATCTCCACTGGTGCCATGCGGTACGGGGCTTTAGAAACTGGTTCTGTTCCGGGTGCTAGATCAATTGCAAACTCAATTTCTCTGTCGGGAGGCAATCTTGGTAGATCGTCTGGAAAGATATCTTGAAATTCGTTGACAACTGGAATCACTTCTAGTGCTGGAACTTCCTTGCTGGTGTCTACCACATGGGCCAAATACGCTTCACAATTCTGGCGCAATAACTTCTTCACTTGAGCGATCGTTAAGAACTTTTTCTCTTGCTTATTCCCCTGAAATATCACCTTCTTCTTACTATCCAAGGTCTGAAGTCTTACTTTCCTATTCTTACAATCAATCTGAGCGTTATTTTCTGACAACCAATCCATTCCTACAATAACATCAAATTCTCCCAACATAAAAGGTATCAAGTTGGCATAGAAATAATGTCCTCCTACCTCAATATCACACCTCGGGCACACTCGGTCGACGGAAACTTGATCCTTATTAGCTAATTCTATCATTAACGCTTGTTCTAACAACATAACTTCACAATGCAGCTTATCGACAAAAACTTTGAGAAATAAATGACCTTGTAGCCCTAGAATCAAATAAAACTTTAGCATCTACGGAGTTGACTGGAAGTGTACCTGCAACCACGTCTGAACTCTGAACAGCATCCTTCATAGTCATGTTGAATGTCCTGGCCTTGGGCTGGTCCTTTGCTGGTGGTCCTTCAATCCTTGGCATATTCTGAGATGGAGCACCTGTAAGCCTTGGTGTGTTACTCGTCGTACCTTACATTGGGCAATTCCTGGCAATATGCCCTGGCTTTCCGTACTTATAACACCCAGTCCCCAAATTCTGACCTTGAATCGGATTCTGACACATATTAGCAAAGTGTCCTTTCCTGCCGCACTTGAAACACATCACATTAGCATTACAATTCCCAAAGTGCTTTCTACTACAAAACTGGCAATCTGGTACTGGTGGACGATTGGGCCTCTGCTGATTTGAATTCTGAAAACGGTTGCCTTGTCCTCCATTTCCTGATTGTGGTCTTCTGAATCCCACATTCCTATTACCCAGAAACTCTGGCCTTTTGTTGAAATGACCCTGAAAATTACCTTGCTGCTGACCTCCTTCTGAGGTTTCTATCTTCCTTTTCTTCCCATCCTTTCCTTTCTGAGACATGTCACTTTTATTTTTGATCATCATTGCTTTCTGAACCACTGCCACATATGAAGTCAACTCAAATATGGCCACTCTGTTCTGAATCCAAAACTTCAAACCCTGTTCGAATCTTCTTGCTTTCTTTTCATCTGTATCAACCTGGTATGGCATGAACCTTGCTAACTCAGTAAACTTAGCCTCGTACTCAGCCACGGTAAGATCACCCTGGGTCAGGTTCAAGAACTTAATCTCCATTTGATTATTCATATACCTCGGGAAATACTTTTCCAGGAATAGCTCTGTGAATCTCTCCCAAGTTATAAACTCACCTCCTTCCAATGCTCGTGTTGATTCCCACCAATAGTTTGCCTCGCCCTTCAGAAACTAGCTTACAAACTTGGTCTTCTGTTCAGTCTCTACTCCGACTAATTCAAAAGCCTTTTCCATCTCCTTGAGCCATGCATTGGCTTCCACGGGATCAGCACGTCCCTTGAACTCAGGTGGCTTTACTGCTTAAAAGTCACTGCAGGTGGTGCTGCTGCTTGCTGCTGTTGTTGCTGTTGTTGTTGCTGCTGCGTAAGATGTAACATCTGCTGCTGCATCAGTCCCAACATCTGAACAATCGCTGGATCTGTCCGACCCTCGGTACGGTTCTCTCCTGAATTATTCCTTTTCTTTTGTGCCATTATTCTGGTAAGAAAACAAGCAACTTATATAACAATATGTCAAGCATTGTGTCAAATATGTAGCAATTCCTTAGCATATCAAAATTCTCAAACATTATCTCTTCTCAAAATATCATAAACTTGCTACCATATTAATACAAGCGACATGATTATCACATAATCCTGCTTATCATCTCGAGAATAATAACACAAATAAAATTTACTCAAAATTATCCAAACCTTTTTAAATCCTTGCTTGAAATCTCAACTAAACCAACAAAATAGCAGGACAATGACACAAGGCCTAAGGCTAAACGCAAAACAGGAAACCTAAACAACTTAACTATAACCCAATCCAATAACCTAAATTTAACCCTATAAGAGCTAAACTACACGTGCCTATCCTATGTGATTTTCCTATGACTCACCTATGACAATCCTAAGCCTGTTTCAGTGACCATAACCTGTAGCTCTGATACCAACCTGTGACGCCCTCCCAAATCCGAGGTCTAGATTTGGGGGTCACTAACCAATAAATCAAAATAAAATAATCTCAGCGGAATAATGTAATAAATATGACCCCTTACATGCAACTGGATCGATCACAAATTATAGTATGGAACAGGCACTAATACAAACCAACTGTTATTACAAACCATAAGTCTAATTAGTTTTACAATTTATTCAAATTTTATTACAAACCTCTAGACTATCCAAGCGTCCCAAAACAGTCTACCTGGAATACACACCAACTATCTACAGGCACTCGACTTCTGATCAAACCTGGATCTCAAGCCTGTTCTGGCTTAGTTGAAAGATTAGATTGATAAACAAGTATGAGCGAAAGAAATGCTCAGCAAGCAATATAAAATGTGCTTGAAATGATAAACCACATTCTGATAATAACTGAATAACAGGATAAAATCTGGAATATTTGATCAATAATAAAAGCTTCACAAGCTATCAATAATAAACAATAATTTTTAGATTGGAATCTAACTCCGACGGATGTACTATCACATGCTGATCAGCCCGTGTGATAGCACAAGGTCATGATTCATAGAAACATGTCCCCAAAATACGAGTACTCAATAAAAGGCAATATACCTGCCTGTGGCAAAAATGGGTGTCATAATATTTCATATAACACATAGAAATAGCCCTCCGCTGGACCGTCCGTCCTGGTCACTTACGCATTCATCCAATCCATAAAATATTTTGATCAAATGAGCCAAATCAAAGGACATCCTTAACCATATAAACCTCCATTTCTCATGGTCCAGAGTTATCTCACCAATCGATGGCGAAATAACTAGAACAATTAGTTATTCGCTAATCTCAATTCAATGTTCCACTGTATAGAGTAATTTATAGCGAAATATAAAACATTTAACTATTCTAACTACAATAGAATGGAAATTGAAGAATAAAGTTCAAAGTCAATATTAATTGAATGATAAATGAAGATATAGGTACTTGCATAATATGATTCGAAATAAACGTCACTTGACGATAAGTGAAGTTAGATGTACTTGCCTGGTATGCTCAATAACCTTTCTCTATAACTCTGCTTATAGCTGCTGGCTACTATCTCGTCTAACACTTGACTTGCACTCCTGCTACTCGATTTTATAAATAAAAGAACTATCTTAATTGGACAGAACCAAACTTAATCGACGTAACTAAACGTCTTGACATCTACCCGATCGTTTATAACTAAGCATGGCATTTTAAAGCTATAAACAGATAGCATGCATATCATATAGCATGTAATCATGGCATTTGTACAACATGTAATCACATAATTCATGTAATACATAGATCAGATCGTTGAAAGATATGTCTCAGTGCGTTCAGAATGGAAGTCGGGTAAATAATAATATCTACCGATCAATTACCGACTCAAGCTGATACACAAATCAAATAACATTACAATACAAAAGCAATTAGGACTCAAAAGTATTTTTATTGAAAGCGCAATATTTTTCTGAGTCTGTACGCGTTCGTTTCGTATTAAACGGACGAATGGTTTAATTATTATGAATAAAATAAGAAATAAATTGAAATAAATCAATTAATAATATTATTAATTGATTTTTAAATACTAAAATATAATTTTTAAAATCAATTAATTAAATTCATAAATAATTAACTAAAATAAATTATAAATAATTAAATCAAATTGTATTTTAAAAATAATTAAAGAAAGTAATTTTAGAAATTTAAAATAACTAAGAACATAATTTTTAGAATTACCAATATAAGTAATTGATTTTTTGAAATTAAATAAATGATTTTAAAATAAGAAAATGAATTTTAAAATAAAAGGAAAAAGAAAGTAACAAAAAACAGATTTCAGAATGCTGTCTTCTTCCTTGTGGATCGAACGGCAGTCCTGGCAACGGGATTTTCGCCGGAGAACTAGAGGAGAGGCGAACGCGTTTCGCCGGTTTCTGGAAAATTCCAGATTCCGGTCGAACGTCCGGGCGACTTCCTGGACTTCTGGTGTCCAAATCGTAACTGAATCCTCCGATTTTCAGCCCAAACAATTCGTTAACACTCCAGGAACTCACCCTCGCACTACAGCATCAACAACAACGTTCTAAACAAGAACTCCGGCCAAATCATTGCAAAAACCGCGATTCGACCGGAAAAACATGAACCAGTCAATCCTTAACAAAACTAACGAATCTGTTATCAATTTAAAGTCTGGATGCCTAGAATCAATTTGTATATCAAAACCAAACCGAATCAAGCAAAAATCCAGAAATTGAAAAAATAAAAGTATA